>NW_026099575.1:15772124-15880818 GCF_025091365.1 Daktulosphaira vitifoliae | reverse complement strand
AAAAAACCCAGCACAGGGGGGTCGCGGCACAGTGGTGACGTGGCATAGTTGGATCAAGTATAATGATATCTGACAGTGATTAAAATCACTATCGAAAAAAAACGCTTCGATGCAAATCTTTAGATAGTGTTTAATTTTAAAAAATTGGTGGATTATTCCAAAAGCTTCATAAACTGCTAGTTCCTTATTAATATCCTGATTAAGATAAAGTATGTCGAATGAAAAAGGATTATTAAAAATATTATTTCTCATAAAAAAATTGTGTTGATCAATAAACTTTTCAATAAGTTATAGCATTATAAAGACAAAAATGTAAAAAATAAAATTGAGAATTTTCACACAATAATAGCATTTGGTCGCCATTTTCACCGTGAAGATAAAATAAAGTCCGAAATTTTTTTTTACCATTATAAAGTATATTACATTAGCTTTAATTTAAGATATATATAAAAGTGTCAGACCTTCCGGAACACTTTCAAAAGTTACGTTGAAAAAATTAATTTTTTGTAAAAAAGTTGTCATTTTAAATCTCCCCCTGTGGGCAGGTAAAAAGTCAAATTTATAAAAAAAATATACCAAATGATAGGTAATGACATCATGCATCTATGAAAAAAATAATTATATTGATATGTTTATTTCTAAAAAAGTTACGGCAGTTTTTAGTAAAAAAAATTGAAAAAATTTCGAAAATTAGCGATTTTTAAATTTGTAATTTTTTCGGAGGTTTCCCCCATTTACAGGGAACGAGGGAAATTTTTTCAATTTTGAAGGGTAATGTCTTCGACTAGATACAATTTGTGATCTTTTGACGTATCGTTGAAAGAAATCCGTTCGGTGAGAGCTGAGAAAAAGTGGTAACAGACACAAAAAAAAAAAAACAAAAAAAAAAAAAAAAAAAACACATCTTAGTAAAACCAATACCTTCTCAGCTTCGCATCGAAGCTAAAAGTATAGAGTATAAATTTGAGAGTACTTTATATTTTAGATTAATAGAAAAATCAATTTTAAAAATAAAATTTTATTATTATGCAATCAAACTTTTTTTCAATTTATATATATTTTAATTTTATTTCAGATATTTTACGGTACCAATTGTAATATCCAGTTTAGGGAAACAACATTTGCAAAAAAAATTAAATCACATTAATTATTTTATAAAAACAAGTTAATATAATTTGTCTTTGTGAAATATTGAAGTAGAATATATTGTAGAAAACTTAATGTACTCTTTATCAAATAAATTTATCATACAGATCGACACGAATTACTTTTGACGATTAAAAGTATGCTTTATGAAAGTATTTTTATTCAATATTTTTATAGTTACTACTAAAAATTGAATCACAGTTAAAGTGACCTTGGGTATAAAGACGTATATATTTACATTAAAAACATATTTTAGAATCCCATAAAGTAAAACTTTTAAACATTTCGTAGACATATTTATTGGTATTATTATATATATATATAAATAAATAATATTCAATGTACTTACTAAAATCGTGAAGCAAAAATATAACAGTGCTATTGACATTCTGAATCTCAATTAATTGTTATTCTTGTAATATATTATTCTGCACTTCTTATGGTAATCTTTAAAAAATTAAACGAACCTGCGTAGTTTATTTTTCAAATATATTTAAAACATCCGCAAGTTACTTCCTGCGTACTACTACTAAATAATACTACAACTAATGATATTGATCTAAAATTTGCATCCGTTCTTTTTTTATGACAACTGTGTTAGATATAATAATCTATCCATTGTAAATAAATGTTAGCAAATAAAAATTGTAAACCTCTATGAAGTTATGTTGAAAAATAGATTATAAAATTTAAATTTGTATGGCCTTATAGTAAAATAGTAATCCAAGGTTTTGACCTTATCTATTATAAAGGTAAATTATAGTGAAAATTTTATTAAAATTTTAACTAATATATACATTTACTGATATTTTAAAAATAACGACTTTTGACACAATTTTAACTTTTGAGTAAAATATTCGAGAAAAATTAAAAATTAGTAATCTAGAAACATACTTGATCTTTTTGTTATCAAAAAGTAAAAAAGCAACCCAATAAAAAATGTATGTCATCATAATCAGTTCTTTGGAAAATTTTTTATAATTTCTCACTTTTGTTGTATATTTCTATACTAACAACTGCCAAAGAGTTGTTTTTTTTTTAACAAACAGAATGATTGTCAACTTAAACTATAATAACTATAAAACCTAACTCAACCTGAATTTTTTTGTTTTCATTGTGTTTTATACAATAAAAAAATATAAAAATCACATTTTTTTCTTAAGACGTCTTTGTGTGTAAAAAGAATGTTAGTATATTAATATTTTATAACTGTATAACATCAATATTTGTAAACAGTACTATTAATTATTCAAATATGTTTAAAAATATTCAAATTGTAGGGTATAACATTTGTTTCTAAAAAAAAAAAAATTAAAATACTTACAATATATGTAATTTTTAATTACATTTTTATTGAAATATGATTAGCCCCAATTACAAAATTTATCTTCTTTTAATTTTTAATTTATCGTTTATGCTTAGTGTCAGCACGTCTAAATAGTAAATCCTTCGGTGAAAAATAATCAAAAAGTTATATACATTATAGCACAAATAAAGAGTAATATAATATAAAGAGTATATTGCATTAATTTAGTCTACCTCCAAAAATTATATTCTAGTCGTGCCTATCTATAAAAAAATAGAAATTTCATAATAGATAACATCAATCTAAAACATTTTAATTTTTCTTTTCAATGAAATAAGAGAGAGTAAAAAAATGATATAAACTCTCTGGTTTTTAATATAGAATTACTTTCGTGGTAAAATGAATAAAACCTTAAATATTTAAAATATAAGAACTAGAATGTCATAAGTTTAATAGAATATCACACTTTAAATAGTTAAGAAACATAATAATGAAAAATAAGGACCTTAATATGTAAGTGGACAATAAAAAAAAAACCCAGCACAGTGGGGACGTGGTATAGTTGGGTCTAGTATAGATGATATCTGACAGTGATTAAAATCACTATCATAAAAAACGCATCGATGCAAATTTGTAGATAGTCTTTAATTTTAAGAAATTGATTGATTATTCTAAAAGCAATATTAACTCCTATTTCTATCATTATTCCTAATCAGTAGTTGATTTATAGATATAATTTATGAATAAGTATCTATTAAAGCAATTCAACGTAGTATGAAATTGATATTTAATAATTTAATATTTATAAAATAAGAATTTATAAAAAATTATAGAGTAGTTATTACTTTTAACGTATATAAAAATTGAAGGGCTTGACACTGAACTATTTAAATAATAATTTGTTATTAATTATGAATAAATTGTCTGCAAAAAATTCATCAGAGAAAAAAGATACTTTTATTATTCAATTTTTCATTCTAATTAATAACGGAAATTATATATTGTCCATCACCAATAATTTTTGATATTGGTACTAATTAGTTAAAAACTATAGGATATAACTATAAGGAAAATAGTTCTGAATATTTCAATTGTATCATCTATTTAAACACCAAGAATTACATAGAAATTATTAGTATTTCTTTTAAAATAATTTATTACGATAAAAATGAATTAAAAACACAATAAATTGTTTTTAAACTATTACAGATTTTGATTTTTAATATTTTATAAATAATCATTGCAAAATATATTTTTTAACCTATTTTTTGGTTTTTTAAAGTTGATTTTTTGAAGTTTATAATAAAAAAAAATTGAATTTGTTACCATAACTTTAAGCTCAACTCAATAACTTTAAAATAAAATACAAAATCGAAAATGTTAACACAAAAATAGCATATGGTAGACATTTCACCATAAAATTCGAAATTTTTTTTTCCCATATTAAAGTATATTACATAAGCTTTAATTTAAGATATATATATATATATATATAAGTGTCAGTATTTCCGGAACACTTTCAAAAGTTAATAAAAGAAGTAAGTCTAAGTTTATCTATTCACCAAATACACAAAGATAGTGTAACTGTTCTACAATTATTAATTAACATAAACTAATTTTCGGTTGAGTAATATGGCAAGATTGTTGAACAACAGTAATAAATTAAATTATAACAATATAAACTAAAAATGAAATTTACAAATACATCTAATTTGTAATGATCTCTTTAAGCCCTTGTTCATTCATAATAGTGGTTTACTTTAAATTCATTCCACAAAAACCGGAAATGATGTTTCGTCATTTGAACTCTCAGAATCATTTAAAAAAGTTATACTGACTAAAGAAAACCATTTTTATTTAATTTCATTTTTTATCAAATGAATAATAAAATAATAATATTCTTGAGTTAAATAATGTTTTCAAGTAAATTTTTGTACTTAGTAGTTATTCTATGCTTTTATTTTAGTATAGTCATAAGATGAGAAATGTTAAAAAAAAACATTAGTACTAAATAATATTTACAGTAATTATTGAACCCAACTGTTTTTATCTTACATGTTTCTAAATATATTCCAATTGATTTAAAATGACTCTATTTGTAATAACATTTCTGCATCAATTGATTTACATTAGCTAGTAGGATCAAGGTCTAATGTACTGCAATTTACATACACTATTGTTTATATTCTAGTAAACATTTAATTTACCATTGTTACATCTAAAATCTATTGTAGTTATCTCTAGAAGTGTTAATTAATTATAAATAGTAGTTGAATGNCTATTGTAGTTATCTCTAGAAGTGTTAATTAATTATAAATAGTAGTTGAATGACTTCAATAAAAAACTAGAATTAGACTTATTAAACAATATCAGAATGATTACATCTTCAAAAAAATGTTAATATTCAAAAACGGTATAGAAAAAATTATACTCTTAATAGGATTGTTAAATAAAAATTACAATTTTATCATATGTTCATTTGTTTTAACCAACAGCTTTTCATGAAACTTATACAAATCCATAATCACTTGCTCTGAAAATTTTTTTATTGTATAATTTATAATTTATATGCAAACATTAAGGTGCAAATTAATTATAACATTGAATATACGTTCTTCTGACTAATCTTTGATTTCAAATATGAATATTACATGAATTCCAACACATTTGTAAAATTATATTTTAAATAAAAACAAAATTATTATTATAAAAGATGTTTTAATTTAAAACAAACTGTAGTATAAATAATTAAATTAAAATATTGAAACTAAATCAATTTATTTAATAGGAATAAATCTCAAAATCATTTTATATCAAATACCTACGTAGATGACGTGATGTTTTTTTAGACGCCTATTATAATTCCAACTGGATCGAATACATTATGTCATGACTCTTTTCAAAATTCAGTTGACTCCGTGTATTTTTCTTTTCACATAAATATATATAAAATATTGCTCAATATATATGTATGCACGTGGAAATAAACAATGTACCGTGGGAATTCGTTCGGTTTTCAACAACAAACTTCTGAAACGTGTCAAATAAAAAAAAACGAACAGCGAAAACTGCTTTCATTTTATAACAGAAACGAGCTTTTGAAACAATCAAAAACCATTCAAAAAGTTACTTTCTGGAAGTTTTTTTTGTAGTCCCTTAAGCTTACATATCAATCATAGCTAGACACCTTACAATAAAATTAAGTAAAACTCACATATCTAATTGATGTTTAAAAAAGTAACATTTTTAAATTAAGGTAATTTGAAATTATTGTGTTTTTTAAATTAAATTTTACTTAAAATCAGCGTATTTAGTGTCAATAATAATATTAGTCATGAAATATTTATTATCTACACATTTTCTGTTAAGTAAAAATGTTTCGATGGATTATAATTATAACTTTTCACCTCAAAGTCAAAATTTATACTATTAAATTATTTTCCAAAATCGAATGTTGTACTAACCTAAATTTAAATTAAAACGAAAATAGTTTGAAGTCAAATACACCAATTTGATTATTTGCATGTATTTAATTACTTCAACAATTTTATACATAATAAAAATTCCCTGTGGGCTGGCAATTTCGTATAACATATTTATTT
The DNA here is from genome assembly GCF_025091365.1 of Daktulosphaira vitifoliae. Classification (NCBI taxonomy): domain Eukaryota; kingdom Metazoa; phylum Arthropoda; class Insecta; order Hemiptera; family Phylloxeridae; genus Daktulosphaira; species Daktulosphaira vitifoliae. The sequence goes on along the minus strand of NW_026099575.1, from coordinate 15,874,764 downwards.
TCCTTTTTAAAACGTTGTTAGCTGTAAACTCTATATCTTTATGTAAACAAGAATTATAGTATAAAACTATACACAAGGTAATCATAAAATTATGATGCTATCTCGATGTAAAAAATTAGTTAAAAATTAACGAGTAGGAACAATATGAATTTCAAAGAAACAATAAACAATTAATTGTTTTTAACACGGACATATCCTAAATGTTATTTGAAGTATTTAGTATATTATAGCCATTAATATATATTACCATCCTAAAAAATTAGATAACCATTATGAAAATGTTTGGTAGTAAAATATTCTATAATTTTAAATATAAATACGGACTAACAGAATTGATCTACTTTTCGACTCCCCCCTACATTTGATAAAGTGGTGGTTACAATTATAACTACAACTGTGGAAATTTCAATTAGTAAATACATAAAACAGAATATTACAAGCACTTATATTTTGAATTTAATAAAATTTGGGTTTTTAATTTAATAGTAAATGGCATTTGAATTTTTAATATAACTTTTATTCGATTATTAGATATAAAATTTTTGATTTTCAAATTTTTGAGTTATTATACATGTATATTATACAAGAGCTTTCAAATACAGGTCCCTTATTAGGTTTTTATGGCGTTGATATTCGCAGATATGCAGCATTTATTATTAATGGTAGTAAGGCACATTGTTGTGATTTTATAAATACACCAACTGGAAATCATATCTATTAAAGCCCATGTAAAGTTTAAGTTTCAAAATGAACTAGTAGTAAAAAATAGAGAAAATTATTTGCATATACTATACTTCTTTTGATGACAGCTCCTGTTTTGAACAAAATGAGCAACTTTAAAAATTGCACAACGTGACAGAGTCATAAACATACCGAACATTTATATTAGCTATATTGAGTTGAATATACTATTCCAATCATGATTTTAAAGGTTTTTATATGTATAGACTGCTGGCCTTTTTTTCTGTAAAATCAAAAAAGAAAATACTGTTTTAAAATTATTAGGTATAAATCACAAAAGTAGAAATGTAAATACGGTAAAAATATCTTGCAGTCTGAAACCAATCTAGAAGTGACTACTAAAATTATTTTATTTAAGTAGGAACGGCATTATAGAGACTTTATAATCAATTTAATTACGACAATTTTATCCTTTGATAATGTACTTTTTCCAACTTCTACGTCATAAATTTAATGATACAATAGATCAAATCGTAAAAAAAATATGATGACTATACATATAAATATATATATTTATTTATATATAAATACCAAGTTTAATAAAATTATATCAAATTTTAGACAAAACTTTTTAATTCCCAAAATAACCCAAATATAATTAGTTTTAAAACATTACTACTACAAGTTGATTGGCAATGAAACACAAATATTATATTTTAACCAAATAAATAATTGATATAAGCCAATACGACTTACTGGTCCAAACATTTCAAAGTTTATTAAAAAGTCTTTAATACTGTACGTGTGTATATATGAACGATTAGACGATCTATGACCTCGATGTAAGCTTAAAAGAGAGCGCTACGAATAATATTTAAAGAAGAAATAAAAACTGAAAGAAGCAAGCAAAAAATAAAAAATATAAAAAGTAAGAGCCAACAACCGTCAGCGTTTATGGTAATCTACAAAGATCTTTTGGTTTCGATCACAACAATATATATAATAAATGCCGTTTTTAGTGCACACGGTAAAATCCAACAGCCTACATGCTAATTTTTATTTCAAACATTCATCAGAGTATTATTTTCATTGTTTCTGCTTTGGTACATTATAAGCTCAATCTACCTACCACATATATGTACGAAAAACGTTTATTAGATGAGATTTTTCTTTATTTTTACCATTGATGCAATATTTTTTGTCCATAAAAAAATAACAAACCATTCATATTTAAAAATCAATTCCTGAAAAATTAACCGATTTCATAACCATTTGACATTAGAAAAACGATTTTCGTTAGACCAAAAAATGTCGATTTTATATATAATAAATTATATTATATTACATATTATATTATACGTAATTATGGGTGCATTAAGAAGAGGCAAAAAGTGCATTTTCCCCGGACGAAAGTCAAAAAATAACAATAAAAAAATATGAACTTCTTCATTAAACCTTTAATTTTTTTCTTCTATTCAATTATAACAATTTATTATAGTTTTTCATATATGTCATTTATGTAAAATATTATACGTACACAGATTTTTATACAAATATGAGTGTAATAATAAATAGAGCGATACCTGTTATTATAATATAGTTATTAAAACTAATAAGAGTAGGATTCAAATTTTTTAGGAGGCTAAATTTAATTTTTCTCCCATTAAAAAATAATTTTTATATAAGAATGCGTATAATTTTGGTAGATTTCTGAATGGCTAAATTATAAACTAAAAGCTATCTCTCAATCCTCCATATCCTATACCTATTTAGTGTCTTAATAATATGTAAGGTACGAATTTTTATGCAAATGCATATTTTTCAACAACTTATAGCTAAAATAATTTTGATCAAATTAGCTTTAATATGATTCAAATTTAAAGAAGATAATTTATTTGAATCTTTATGAAAAATTGAAAAAAAAAAAATTTTAACATGATGTTTATATCCACTTAGTACTTTATAAAGTCATTAGCTTCTCAGCTACACATTGAAATAATAATATCAAGAGCATAACACAATATACTCTTTTTTGTCAATGTATGCAGTGAGTTATTAAATTTGATGTTTAGCCAATTTAAAAATTAAATATTAGTTACCTATTTGGTATCGTAATGTATTTTGTAAATGTTAGTTATCATTACAAAAACCATGTAAAGTAATGTTTGTTAACATTTACTCTCTGTAGGTATTAACAAAATCATTTTGTATGCTGCCCTCGCAATTATTTTACATAATATGTCAAATTTTTTGTACTACAAAATATTAGAAAATATGTAATTAAAACAGTAAACGCGTAAAACATGTCATTCGTTATCTCATTACCTTACATTAATGTGTAAATAATAAAATATTATGGTATATTCAAAATATAATGTAAATGGTAACCTGGGCTCATGCCCGTTTATCTTTAATAAATAAATAAATAATTTAAAAATGATATTACACAAATTTTTCATTCTAAAACAACTCTATTACCTTTACAAGTGTAAATTTAATTTGCATTCAAATCGCAAAAGTCAGATTTAAGATAGACTTAATGTACCATAAAATTAACAAACACATAATTACTGTAAACAACATTTTGCATAAATGCATTGCAAAGCTTTAACTGATATGATCAGATATAGTTAAAAAAGTTTTGCATAGTTCAATTTAACATGATTTTTTAATTTCTTCTATTTAGAAATAAAACAACTCAAAAAGTTGTACTGTCAATAATAATTATTTAACAGAGCAACCTACAATATTTAAATCATTACAATAATCCATCATTATAATTTAGTGATTTCTTTTAAAATAAATATAATTTAAAAAACTAAAAAAACACGCTTTTAAAGTACATCGAACTAAAAAGTTAAAAATAATTTTTAAAATAATTATGAACAAAAAATACTAGTATTATTGTGATAAAAGCGTCGGGCGCTCAATATACGAAAAATATGGCACAAAGCACCCACGCTTTTATCACAATAATACTAGTATTTTTTGTTCATAATTATTTTAAAAATTATTTTTAACTTTTTAGTTCGATGTGCTTTAAAAGCGTGTTTTTTTAGTTTTTTAAACTATATTTATTTTTTACTTTTTAGTTTCATGTTATGATAGTAGTTACTATCAATATCATGGTTGTTACGGGTAACGGGAAATCAGGGTTCGATTCTGGGGAGGGAGTCTGAGAAACGGCTACCACATCCAAGGAAAGCAGCAGGCGCGTAAATTACTCACTCCCGGAACGTGGAGGTAGTGACGAAAAATGACGATACGGAAATCATCCCTCGTAATCGGAATGAATACTTTATATCTCTTAATTAGAATAAATCGTGTTAATATATTAATTTTAATAGTAATTAGAATATATATCTGTGGCTTGGTGCAAGAAGGGCCAATGTCTTAAATGACATATTTTATTTAATATTTTTTTATTTTATTTTCAAAATAACAACACTAACTCCTCGTTAAAATCAAAATGGCCAATCTTTACGCTAAGTTGGTCACATTTGTTCGAATACATTGGCTGTTTTATCAACAGAAGAACAAAAATTAAAAAATTAGATTAGCCTGATAATCTCAATTTCGACAAAACGTGACATTGGCCCTTCTTGCACCAAGCCACAGATATATATATACAAATAATGCGACTTAAGTACGTAAACGTATCATGCACTAGGTATAGCTGTGTTTTGAGGGCGGGCGGGTCAGACTAACGTTAAACCTGAGTTATAAACGGCGGTAGAAATATTTAAATATATATACGTAAGGCGCATTAGACGCGGGCGTTATTGGTCAGTCAAAATAAAAATTTGTTTATATATATCTGTGGCTTGGTGCAAGAAGGGCCAATGTCACGTTTTGTCGAAAAAATGTTTAAATTATATTTATTTTGTAAGTAATTGAGTGAGTTTATGATAAAAAAATCAACCCTGTAAAGCCATATACTCCATACCTGATTCACATATAGTGATAATGATTCACAAACATTTGAAAATTTTGCAGCAGACATCTTCAAATTATTTTAATAACGCTTTCATTAGAATTTTTTCGAATTTTTTACTTTTGAAATTTTTTTTTTTTATATAAAATACAAATTTATTTTATTATTAGTATTGCTATTTATTAATAATTGAGCAAAATATATTAATTAACTTATACTAATATTTAAAGTAGTTTTTAATTTTTATTATCAGTAGAATGAACGAAGGTTATAATATTAATAATTATTATTATTGCTATAAATAGTAAATACTTTAAAACATTACAGAAAAACTAATTATCATTTTAAAAAATTCAAAAATATTATATTTTTTACTTTTAAAAATCATAAAGAAAATAATTGATATATACAATATATATATATTGTATATGTACTTGGTTTTACTTCTTTATTATGACAAAACTTGATTTAAAACTATATAATTGAGTTATACATAAGACAATTTACTTGTCTACACTTTTAGAGAAGAAATTAATACTCCTATATTACAAAATAGTATTAATAATGATCAATGCTGTCTTTTNAAATTAATACTCCTATATTACAAAATAGTATTAATAATGATCAATGGTGTCTTTTAACGTTGTATTTTCATAAATAATTTAAAAAATGAATCAAAGTGTCAGAATAGGTTTGTCTTTTTATTTAAAACTCCATTATCGATATTTTATTGTGATATATAAAATAAAAAACCATTTTACTGGTGCACTTAACTTAAAAACTATTATGTTACCTGCCATCCTGCATTGTTATTAAACATGATAATTGTACAACAAATACCTATCCATTAATGTAAAAGTAAATATACATATAATTATATTTATAATTAACATAATTTTATCAATTAGGTTTGAAATGTCACAATTATTTACTTACTGATTGCATGTCCATATTAAATCTGTATTGAATTTCCATAGCGATTAATATATTTCAATTCAAAATAAAATAGTTTATCGACAAAAAAACTTTTGTCAATGTATATAAAAAATGAATTTTTAAGAGCAAATTAAAAAAGCCGAAGCATTAAATTAATTGAAATATTTATTTTATTTTTAGGTTCATTTAAGATTAAACTTATTGTAGGTACTTATAGGTAATTATTATAATCACGCATTTATTATATGAAGGAAACCTAAAAATTTTTAATCTATGGGTGTTGAAAAACTAAATAAGTATTTGAAAAATAAAGAAAAAATGTTCCCGAAACACTCCTTATTATTTTTTTTCAAGATTTATTTATTTAAGTATTAGACGATATCTTAAAGTAATCAAAACTAAATTATGTAAAAAGAAACATTACACACTTTTCAAACATCTTAAAACTTATTTAATTAACGTAATTTACTGTTAAAAATATTGTTAAATGTATTCTGTATTATTGCATGCCATTTTTAAGCACCTAAGACGTTCAAATTCTGGGTCAACTCTTCTAACGTTTGATATACTTTTTATACATATAATGTCGTATCAAACGAAGTAAATGTTTCTAGGGGTTTAATAGCCTTTACATAATAATATATTTTACCACGTGGGAAAAATTACTCGAACCCACATGCTTCCTGGAATGGTTTGTACACGCATATTTATTTTACATACGCGTATTATATTTTAATGTTTCTTCTGTAAGGTTATTTTTACCATTTTTGAATAACAAAAATACTATATTCAAAACCTTGTTTACATTAACACAGATAAATAGGTTGTGTATTCGAAATGATAACAAACCAAAGTAGAAGTCATTTCAATATCAACTGAAAGACTATCTGTATTATAAGAATTATTTTCATAAATTCCGAATAACAACTTTCAAACCTACTATATAATTCAAGGTTAACTTAAATAAATGACTTTTAATATGGATGATTAAGTTATCTGATACTATTATTTTCACCTAACCTATCTGTATTTAATTTTATTATACCAATAATGATATTAACTACCATTTTTATTTTTTGTTTAATACAAATCAATTATTATTAAATCTCATAAAAAAAAAATGATATCTGTCCTATATAATTAAAGTTGGATTCATTAACAATTTTTTTTTATTGATTTTAGGTTATTTTTATTAAACAAATAGAAATATATAGAATATTTAACAATCTCAAAAATAAATATTTTTAAATCAATTATATTACATTAAAGTATACTTTTTATACAATGTATTTTTAAAAAATAGTATATATATACTTATAATGCATAATTACGTCTTCTAAAGTTATTTAATTAATTGAATACCTCGAAAAAAAATGTTATTTTATGACATTTTCATTAAAAAGTAATTACCGTTTTATAAGTATAGGTTACAAAACTTAACCTTTTCAGAGTTCTAGCTTTAATTATTAACTCATAGTTAAATACTGAAACGAAGCTCAACAATGCATTTTTAAACGGAAAGTAACATTTACAACATAATACTTTAAATTTTCTTAAAGCTTATTAACTTTAAGTTTATTTACATACAAGTCTTCGTAGCGTACTAGTCTTTCTATTCTATTACTATTAATAGTTATTTCATTACATTAAAGATTTAGTTCTTTGAGAGATAATATGATGTTACGAATATATCAACAAATTGTATTTTTGAACGAAAGATAAAGAAGAACTGTTACGCCTAACGACGTTTTTCTAAAAGTTTATTTCGAGTCTAGAGTTAAGGTTCTGTTACACTAATGTAGTTAGCTTCAAGTTTTATGGTTAAGTCTAAAGTCTCAAGATTTTATAATATTACAATAGGCGAGAAAAAAGTTTTGACGGTTTGATCCAACACAAAATTTCCATTTAGACATAAATCAGTAAGTCAGAAATGGTTTACTAAAAACTATACAAAAAGAAAAATTGACTAGATTTTACTCGAAGTACTTTCATTATTTTTGTCAACTATGTATATTAAAGAACACATTTCAATTTTCATTTGTTTAAAAGAAAATAAAGAAAAAAAATACAGTTTATATACGAGTGCATTGAAATATAAAGTTGGAACAAAAACATAAAACATTTTTGCATAACACCTGGGTTTTGTTTTTTTTCCAACCATGGGAATCATGGTATTTTATACTTAAAAGTATTGAGATTCAATATTTACATTATTATAGTAGCTTTATAATAAAACCATTATCAATAATATAAGCTGTGAAATTTATATGTACACTTAAGCGACAATCGTTATACATTTAAGCTTTTAAACATGTTCTATAGGATTACCGCTTGTTAAGTAGAAAAAGGTTTTATCAGAGTTAAAACTAATAATCTAGACAAATTTATTGATCTTTGCGATTGGTGTAAAGTTTAATATTGTGTTTGTATTGTTTGGTTGTTGGCGTGTTAAGTGTTAAGTGTTTACAAAATTAGCAGCTTAGTGAATAATTTAGTATTTAATGGTAAAAACTTTTTCAAAAAAAAAAAATCTTAGATTACATAACTGTCTTATCACTGTAAATGTATTATTAGTTTTCACTCAACATGACGTACAGTTTTTGTTGACACATTTTTGAAAATTTTTTAATAAATTATATAATTTAAAACTGTTATCAGACACTTTTTCCTTAAATTAATGACTATATCTTAAAACAAAAGTTGATATTAGGCTACAAATTTCGTGTGCAATTTAAATTATAAACTATGGAATTATTATTATTATACTTATATTAATAACAATATATATATTGAAGTATTATAAATTATGAATGTATATACTTAAATTATAAGTACATTATAAGTAATTTAACATAATTTACGATACCTACAATAGCAAGGGCAAAAATAATTTATATTACAGTACACGTATTATACAATATATATATTATTACAATACACGTATTATGTTAAATAAAGACTTAGAATTAAGTTTAAATCAATAAGACTTTTTTCATTTTTTTTAAGAGAAAGATTAATTTTTTTATATAAAAAACTTAATCATATAACATGAAGTAAAAAATATCATTATTATCTTGTTAAATTAAACAATTTTAAATGAAAGAAAAATGAATCGATGTTAAGACAAAATCGAATTGGAGTTAATAAACTAATAAATAAACAGACTGTATACTAAAAAAATCAAATTAAATTCACCCATTTGAAAAAGACATTTTCTGCTCAGTGATGCACAGTTCTGAAGCTGACGACACAATTATTTTACTTTTTTTTATGTTTGCCTACATTATTTGTTCAAAAACTACTCTACTGAAAGTTTTAAATTTAATATGAAGTGTTTATGGCCCTCCAATCATAAAAGCACAAAATAATATTAAATTATTTTACTTATACTGACTTTAACGGAAATCTATACATAATATTTTTAAATTTCTATTTCTATTTAAAAATAATAATTAATAGGAGTACTAATAGTAATCAAAAATGTAAAATAAATTACAGCAAAAGTGAGACCAATGAGAATTTTTAATTTAACCAATACTTTGATTTCTTTACTGCAAATAATAAATTAGCTAGGACAAAATTTAATCTTCTCATTAATATACATAGTAAAATTGATTATTTTAAAATATATTGCATGTTATGCTTGGATATTTTTTAAATTCATAGTATAAATTATATTTTAAAAGTTGTTATCATAAAAAAGAACGCAAACATTTCAAAGAATCAGAAATATATATCACGTCAACACATCGTCATTTAATCTCATATAAACGTAATAAAAATAATACTATATGAAAAATTGTAAATTTTAACTTTAATACAATGTCGAATTTGAAAACTTTTTTTCAAGTTTCAATTATTTTAACCAATAATGCTGAGAACTTATAATTTTTATTAATATTTTTTTATCATTAACTACATTAAACTAATATAATTCTACACATTATGTTTACTGATAAAAAATTAATACATATCTAGCAAAGAATTATCTAAAATTGTTTTAATACTAAAAAAGTAAAACCTTACAGACATTTAATGTAATATTTGTTGTAATTCAAATGAAAAATATAAAACTGATTTAAAAAATAAATACATTTTCTTTCACTAGTTATCTTAATTAGAAAATCCTCAGGAGACGATCTGTTAAGTAGCGTGGAAATGTAGAATTGAAAAAGAGGGCGAAGGAAATGAAGTTCTGTACTTTTTCAAATGAAGTTATTCAATCATTCAAGCAATAATTTTTTTTTTAATTTTTTATCATTCTCAAAGCGTGGTGAAAACGCAAATTGAATCACAAAACATAAAGTTAATAATAATAATTTTTTTGGAATCCCTTAAGGGGAAACGATGATTTATACTTGAAAATTGAAAGAACCAGGATAAAAAGTGTCAGTAATTCCGGTTTCTTTTATTTTTCAATCGTCATTACACTTAACATCAGACACACGGTCCCTGGATTGAGACACCACCCTCTTTGATCCTATTTTGTACTCGCCTGTATCTGAAGCAACCGACCGCAATAATTCTTGTTGTCTAAATAGGTCACAGCTGGGACTATGTAGATGTAAACATAAATATCAATGGTTGTGCTGTGGTGATAGTAATAGTATGATTAGTTTGTTGTTGAAATGACGCGGAGGTGTAGAAGGTACTATGGAAGTTTTCTTATTTAGTGTTTTCAACTCCCTATTTTATTGTATAGCCACCTCTGAGCTTTGACTGAGACCAATTCGGATAATAACATTATTGTGCTCACATGAACTTATTTGAAATACCGTCCAAAACATAGTTCCAGACGGAATTATCTCATACTCTTACAGTTACCGTCATCTTATTCAGTAACAGTAAGGTTAAGTTAAATCGCATCAAGTATACATTTTAAGGATGATTCTGATGAAAAAAATAATGTACACACTTATATTTAATATAAAACTTATATTATCACATTTTTTTTTTTGAGAATTTTATCAGTTTCCCAGTACATAACGTGTTTAACCTGTGCTACAAATAATATGTATTCATAAAAAACTTAAATGCTTTTTAACATTTAAAATACATAACTTGAGCACATGAATATGTAAATCGTATTCGTCGTATAAACCAAGTTGATTTGTTTTCATATTTCCAGTAAATATATGGCACACTAGAAATTGTGAACAAAGTCATGAGACAGTACAAACCTATACCTAAAAAAATAACTACGTAGTACATTGTTGATGATTTAAATTTTGTATTAAACGATTATTTATTTAAACAAGTACTACAAGATTACTTTTAGATTTATTTGATAGATATTCCGTATGTTGCTCTCTCAACTTTAAAAACTACAGCATTATCTTACGTAATACTCAATTTAAATAAAAAATAAACGTTGAAGTCAAAACAATACCCAATTTAATCAATTAAAAACTCTAACCCTATTCAAAAATTTAAGTACATAATACAAAACTAAGTTGTAATATTTCCAATTGCAGCATTCGTAGAATACGAGGTGAATACCAAAATAAAAATTCAAATTTAGACTTAATTTTATAAGTTATTCAATTCAATAAGGTAATGCTTTTTTTGTATACCTAAATTTCAGTAAAATTTTGTATTAGAAATTCTAATAAAAATCAATAACCCAACAATACCATAAGGAACTACTTATATGTTTAGCGAATCAACCGAGTGCACTGAGAAGTGTAAATTTAACCACATAGACGGCTAAGTTACGAAAAGTAAAAATATATATATTCCACAGTTATAGAAGTTATCAATTTAATTAAATTGGTGTATAAATTTGTTTTTGTATTAAACAAAACGTCTTTATCCTATTGGCAATCTGTTTTTATGACAGCAGTATTATTAATATTACATTGTATTTCCTGTTAAAACATTATCTATATTGTTTACAATAATATTGTAAGCGTTATAATATGTAGTATTTAAAAAAATGTTTCTCATTTTATCGTTTAGACAAAAATATAAAATTAAGAAAAACAACAAAATTAATGTCCAAATAAAAACAGATTTTACTGAACGGATGATTTTTTTTAATATTTTCGACGATTTTATACAAATAACTCTTTTCTCATTAAATATAAGTTAACATTCAATAACACTGTTATTTCTAAAAGAAATATCTATATGTAAAAATCATTAATCTCATTTAAAAGTAAAAGTTATGGTTTTCTATAATCATTTTATGATAAATTGTTGGGCATAAATTTAGTAAAATGAAAAATAAACCCATGCTAATGCATTGCATACATTGAATTAAATTGATATTTGACTTGTACCAATTTTACAAAATACTAAATTTTAACTCAAGTTAATATTTGCTTATCGCTCCTTGATCTAATGTCTTGGTAGTATGTACTTTTTTGAGTATCAAGTGAATAATTTACACAGTTGTTTTCACTAAGAATCTACTAAGATCATAAAATCAGAAAGTTATTTTCACTTTTCAACAAATTTAACGTTGTAAGGTCAGATACAAAAATGTTTCTCCTTTGTTTTTTGAGTGGTAAATTTAGGTGAAAATTCACTATAATAAATTTATACATGTATACATATACCCTGTCTAACTACCACCGATGACAATAGGAACGTTTGTGTGTTGTAGCGCTAATTAACTTTCTTGGCCAACATCCAATTTAAACATGGGTAGATACGTCCTCGGGGATACCTGTTGTCGCTTCAGGGTGGAAACAAACTATTCGTTATACTAGTTCTCTTCGTCTGATGTGTGTGTTAAACAAAATAACAATGGTTTTCTACCACAGAGCTTAGCCATCAGCAAAATATTATAATTTGAGATGTATACATCATAATATAAATGCATATTACACATGACAAAATCCACACTATAATTACACATTGGTACTGATTCTCTTCATACAAGATGATTAACTAATTATGTCTCACTAAATATCTTCAAAAATACAAAATAACATATAATATTTCTTTTTCTTAAGCTATTAATCACAGAAAAGAATTTAATTCTATTCCTCTTATCCCTTTAACAGGTATTCATTTTTATTTTTAATGCAACGACATATACATTTTTCTGTAACATATCATAGAAAATCATCTAATTTTGAAAATGACTAGTCGACAACCACTTCTGAACAATTATTTCGTTATTTCCATTTTAAAATATACAATGGAGGTAAGGCGGCGGTGGGTCTGATTAATTTAATTTTAGACATTTTGTGTCGCAATATATGGTATAAAAGTATTAAAGTATAAAAAATGGTTCAAAAATTGTTATCAACTAGTCATTTTCTGAATTAGATAATTTTCTAATAAATTTTAATAAAATCTCATAAATTTTCAAATAGTTGAATTTTTATGTTTCAATTAAAAAACCCCAAATTTATTTAAGGTGTAAGAAGAAAAGACAAAGCAATATTTTTTAAAGATAATATTGTATATAAAACTTATAAATTACTGTAAAGAAAAATTAATCATTCTTTTTTTTTCGTACTTTTGAAGGTATTGCGTGACACATAATTAATCAATTATCATGTATATTAAATTGATGATTTAAAAAATATAAATAATATTTTTAATTAAATGGAGTAAACTAATCAAATTGTATTATAGCTATTTCAGATAAATTATCTTACTTCTTTGACATAAAACTGATTTTTTTATGGATTATGACAAATCGAGTCGTTAAAAAAATGTTTTTGAAATTAAACGCACTTATACGACCAAAATAATTCAAAACGTAAGCCTTTATTATAATTACTTAGAAAAAATAACTGATTTTTTCTTATAATTACTTAAATAATGAATTACTACAAAACTCTTAAAATCATAAATGATTATTATTCTATATATCATAAAAAATATTATTACATAGTTAACAATAAATGCCACTTCGTTTAGTCTTAATATGAAACGTTTAATCATGCTCTATTCCACATAATTCTAATTTTTGTTACCAAGGTAACCACTGTTTACATAATATGACAGTGACTAAACTATAGCATATATGAAACATAAAATAAAATATACTCTATTATACATACACAAAGCTGATAAAATATTAACAGATAATACTCTACATCAATTTCATAACTATCTTGTTTTTATAAATCAAGTTGTATTTACATATCGGTGGTCTCGAACCATTTTTATAGATATTATTTTTTAAATAATATTCAGTTTCGCAAGTATACTTATTTAAGATCTTTTTATTTTTGTATTTTTCCAACAAAAAAATTTTATCATAGAAATTCAAACTATTACGCCATCATAATCATATATACATATTTACGTGTCAGAATAGCAGATCTTATTTAAAGTGTACTACCAAATCTTTGGTATACCAAAGATTTGTTGAATTTGAAACTTTAATCACCTGTCAAAAATAATAAAACACTATAATAATATAATTTGATAATAATATTATCACAATTAATTATATATTTAATCATACTATCTACATTTTTCTGGTGAACAATATGAGTCGTAATTAGTAAAAAATAATTTTACCTATGAAAATTAGGTCATCAAAAATAATTTTACCGATATAATTTTTATCAAATAATCTTTCATGATAGAAACATTTAATTACATTTGAGGCTAACATAAATGTTATAGAAATCATTCAGTAGTACATGCGCGATCCGGTGCTCATAAACGGCAATATGGTGTCAGAAACTCCAAGTCAGTCACGTGCTTTACTTTACAATAGTATACTTGTCGGTCTCTAGTGTTATGATCAATTTAACGAGTTTTCCGTCGTGTTTTCACATCAATGTTAAAATATCGAGTAAGACATCTAGTTGACTATCGATGAAAGAAAAACGTCAAAAATGTTTAAACTGTGCTATTATTAGTTTAAATAATTAAAAAAGTATAAAACAATTTTTACTTAACCTAAGCAATTATAAATATTTATGTAAGTACCTTTTTAAACTTATTTAAAGTAAAAATAAATTATTGATTATTATTTGAAAAAATGTAAAAAGTAATAAATAATAAAATTCGATTTGATGATTTTCTGGGAAATTATAATAACGTCAGTAGAATTCTACCCCAAAGTGTCCAATAACAACGCACTTGAAACAACAAATTGATGTAAAAAAAGTTCCGCAAAGTTGTTGTGAATGTAGAGTTTTCAATGTGCACTTATCCATGTACCTATTCCCTAGTTCGACATACAATATAAAAGTGTAGTTCTCAGCAGACTCGAACAGAAAAATGATAGAAAAAATCAGCGTGTGTATCTACTATTTGTGATGGTCGCGAAACAATTGGAAAACTTATTACTCCTCCTTCTTGTCGATAAAAACAATACAACAACTTTGATCGTGAGAAATAAAATACAATACAGCAATTAGAATGTATTATATTGTATGAATTGTTGTGTTCAAAAGCTTTTTAAATAAACTTTTTATTAAAATCAACTTAATTTTGTTAGCAATAAAATAGATTGAACTCTTTTAAATCTTCCTGTTAATATATTTGAAAAGAAATTATTATGACATTTTAGATAATAGTAATAACTACTAATATGAAATAACTAAAGAATTTTACATGAAAGGGAAATCAACTCTCGAACTTTAACTTTTACAAATTATTTTATTTTTTATCAAAACATTTGATTATTTTTATTACTATATTTTTAACATTNTGAAAGGGAAATCAACTCTCGAACTTTAACTTTTACAAATTATTTTATTTTTTATCAAAACATTTGATTATTTTTATTACTATTTTTTTTAGAATACTTATATTAATATACATACTAACATATTTTGGTCAAAGATAAAATTCATTAGTTTGTATAAAAGGAGCACACATTTGCTATCCATATAATAACATTTAATCTACAATTTTTTTTTTTTAAAAATAACAAAGTGTAAGAACGCCGTACATATTTTTCAATTTTATTATGAAACACTAATGCAATTTATTAAGCAACAACTGTCATTCGTAATTTATCAGCCATATTATACATCAATATTAATTTCGTTGTTCATGCTAAAGTTGTAAACGCTTTAAGTAAACATAATTTTAGTCTAAGTTAAAGACGTTATTGCTGCTAGCTAAAACCGACTGTTTGCAGGCTAACTCAACAAAGTTTGATCACAACTTTTAGTTCAAATAAACTATCAAATGCAAAGCTTCATTAGGATAAGAAACAATAATTATTATTATCTATAACTAACATTTCATCAGGTACCTATTTTAAGCAGGTTTAATAAAAATATAATAAATCTAGCAATTATTACAAATACAACCAATAATTCTTCTTTAGATTTAGAATTTTTAATTTTTCAATCATTAAATTAATTAAAAAATTATTATGCACGAAAACGAAATATAAAATCATACCTTATCATTTTTAATAACAAGCATTATTTATTTCTCTTCAAAGTCATAGAGAAAATTAGCTTCATATGATATAGTCCTTAGGTTTTTTAAAAATTTATTTGAAAATTTTCATTAATTTACCAATTAGCTGAGGAATTATTTATCTAATTCAATTACATTTATCCTGCCAAAGTAACTTTAACTAATATTATATTATATATAATTCGTTTTTTAAAAATAACAAGGTATGTTTATTAAACTTTCTATTTCTATTTCAACATTGAACTCTATATGATAATGTGTAATCCTAAAAGATTCTCATTGAGTCCAATAATTTTAGTTTATATTCAAAGTTTTGAAATTAAAATCCTTCCAAACTCGCAGTAACGTTAGTATATATTAAGTATCCAGATGACCATTTTATTTATCAGGTTCTGATTGAAAATATGCACATTTTAAATAGTACGTAAATTTACACATCATAATTATTTTACATAGCCACGTAATAATTACTATACAGTGAAATTAGTTGAGACTTAATGTAAATCATTCTGTATAGTTCTAAATCACAAGAAATTTTATTTCATCTAAATTCAGTAAAAATAAAAATAAATTTATGTATATTTTTACAATACACATCACCAAAAAAATTTATGATTAAATTATTTTAATTTTAAAAATATAAATCATTTCTGTAGTCATTTTAGTACACTTTTTTAGTGTCCATTAATTGTGATTTAATCTCATACTTTAAGTTAACCAATTATAATGAGATTATTTCAAGGTTTAATTATAAAACATTTGATTTGGTATTAATTATTATTTAAAAACTTTTTCATACTGCCCTTTGAGTTCAGTTTGTTTTGATGCATATTAATTTCATTACAATTTAAATATTTTTAATATGTACTTACTAATATTGATACTACTACGATTGATTCTATATAGAAATGTTTATTTTATTATTGTTCGTTAAGCTTTTAATTTATTCAATTAATTTGAATCTTCTTATTTGAGTAACATTTTTATTAAATCATAATGAAAATATTTACAAGTATTACGATATTTTTTGGAAAAAAAAAATCAATAAAATAAACTTATTTGTCTAAAATTAGCATAATAATTATGAAAATTTCCTGAATTAAATTCTAAATTTTGTATTAAATATTCTACAAATAAGAATAATAGCTTCAGAATAATTCCTTGTTTTTTATTTTAATAAAACCATTTATCTATATATATATATATATATATATATATATGTATTAATATTATCTCCTCTAATTTTATAATGTATTATGAAAGTAATCACATATAAGATAATCCTTTATATTAAGTTAAACAACTTTTATTATTTCTACTTAAATATAGTTGATGATGAGTTAATATCTTATTTCCAAGAGTAGTCGTTTTAACATAACCTAAATATAAATTCAAAAAGTATAAATATAAATATATTTGTAATACGCCATTTTATGAATATGTTAAAATAAAACTTTTCTTCTATATTATTACCGAAATTTTCAATATAATATACTGTTAAAAGTTGTGTCACTAAATTAAAAAATCAATGATTTATTTTATAATTTATTTTTTATAAAGGTAAATTTTATATAGGACCCGTACATCGTTGCCAAGAACCATCTTTGCTCCTAACACGTGAAAAAGTTCCACCAATCTCTGTAGCATGTTATGTTCGAGAAATAGAAAGATATAAAACTGATCATTATTATAATATAGGTAAATTTCTAATTTATTTAAAATATGCATAAAAAAAAATCTAAATTTATTTTTAATATTTGATAGCAAATAAAAGGTGTAATAAATAAAAAAGTATAACATTAACTCGTCTAAGTATTGAACAATTTGAAATGAATTGATTTTCAAAAATAATCATATTAATAATATACCATATTAATTAACTTTTTAATTATCAGATTTATTATTATAATTAACATCTAATATTTGATTATAAAATGAATAAATTCATCTGCTTTGAAATTTTAATAATTTAGCGATATTAAATAAAAAAAAACGACTAAATAAAATTTAAGTTGAAAAAACCGAAAAATCCGTACAACTAAAGGGTAATTTTATTTCTCATATAATAATATGATATGATTAATAATGTAAACATTATTATTTAAATTTTTTTCATTTCAGTCATGCATCACAAGTTACCAAAATCCAAATAGTCATTGTATAGTGTAACTAAAATAAAAATAATTTTTTATCAATTAAAAAAAAAAGGCTTTTAACTGTAATTATTTATCCGATTTACGTTTATTATTGAATTAGTCTACTACATTCCTGCAGCTCTAGCCAAGCTATTTTGAAGAGGAAATAAGTGAAGTGGAATAACGTCAAAATCACACGAAAGGGTTTATGTTATATTAATCACTGGTAGATATGATGACAGGTACAGCGTCCTACTACTGTTTTATACATTTGACACTAGTTTGTCATTTATTATTTTGATACCAACTATTTCGTGAATGCTGTAGAACTGCGACATTATATTTTCTAAAAATTTAATTTCAATGCATTTAACTGCACTTATAAGTGTCAAAAAATTTAATATAATCTTACAAAAACTATAAAAGACTTCTAAAAGTTGAATTAAAAATTTCTAAAGCCACTAAGGAAAATAGATTAATGAAAATAAATGTAACTAAAAATCCATAATTCCAATAAATCCAATTAGTTTTTATTTAAATTCAAACCAAACAAAAATATTTTTAATAAATTAAAAATAATTCTCTTTATACGAAGTAATTATTAATTACTTTGACAAACTTATATAAAGATTTTAAAATATAAAATTATTCCAATGTTGAAGATTCTACTTTAAATTTCATAACTTAAGAAAATACAAATATTTTTTACTTATTTTTTATAAATAAAAATTCAAGTAAAATTATGTTACGTTGAAGAAAATTTTTAATGAACTTAGTGGGTATAAAATCCAAATTATTTTAAATAAAGATTTAAGATGATAGCTGGAATCTTGAGCTTTTTTAATTACTTGGTTGAAAAAAAGCTTATCTTTAATGAATTTAATATACGTTTACCTTGTTAATATACCTTCTATATAAGATACTCTTGAGTTCCGAAAAAAACAATCAAGATATGGATTGAAAAGAGTAATCGATACACTTTTTTATAGTGTCACAAGAATATTACTCTACTATTTTATAACATATTTGATAATATTTTAACATAGGTTAATACTAAATTAAAGTAAAATGCTAGGTATTTATACTTGAACCTCCACGTATATTACACTACATGAATAGAATGTCAAAACTAATTTAGAATGGGCTTATGTGACGCTATTTAAATGAAATCCTCTTTTAATATAACTTATTTTCAGTATTCGAAGGTCCAAACGCCCTTTTTAATCGCGTGCAAAACACATTTATCATAATTATTAATATTATACTAATTTCAATACAGATATTTTTTTACCTTTAAAATCTAATACATAGTTAAACCTTTTATACTAAACAAAATATCACTTCACAATTATGTTTATTCATTCAGAATCAGTTTCTGAAAATTGAAAATAAAATAAATAAATCTTATATTTTTCAAATATACAAAAATATCAATTTAATATTTAAAAAAATAACATTTTATCAATTTTATTTCATTTATTCTTTTCTTTATTTATCCTAAAAACTATAGATATTTTTAATACTACGATAAAAGTGTCAATTAGTTATTTTTTTAATTTTTAGATAAAACTACATAAATGCGCTAATTTTGCATATCCAATACGCCATTTTCTGACATCATTTTTTTATAAATCATTTTATTCAATTAAATAATATTAATTGGCCTTAATGAAAAACTATGATTACTATATTTTGTTTTTTTTCAAGTGTTTTTTTTTATTTTGTTAGAGAATCAAAAAATATTATCTTTTATTGTTTATTTTAAACTATTAATATAAACTTAACTACGTTTTTTATTAATAAATAAAATAAGACTGTATTTAGGAGTGGCAATACCACAAAAAAAATTATTAAAAGCAAATCTCAATATTTAAAAGCGAATCCCATAAATATTCTAATTATGCCGATCAAAAAAAATTTTTGTATTTCTAATATTAGTAACTTATCATCAGAAATATTAATGTAAACCACATCATTACAAAAATAAAAGATATTATTACATTTTACTCTATAATTAACAATAATTATTATTGATAATTTTTATTTGATCATCATATTCTTATCGTTCGAATGTTGATATAAAGTACAAACATATTGTACTATAAGTTTGATAAATACTTGTAAAAAAAATTTTGTAGACTTATTTTATTTATCAATATTATTTAAAGCACGTCACTGAAAAAACCTTGTGCTAAAAGATGGTCCTGAATCTGATAATTAAAATAATTAATAATTCATAACATATGTGGAGAAAACTACCCATACAATTTTTTAAAACTATCAGTTTTTTAAGAATCTGACTTTTTGTTGTATAATTGCAACGTTTTTAAACAATAATTAAAATTTTTATAAGAATCACAAAATAAAGATATATAATAATACATCACTACAATGTATGAAAAATTCTTTTTTATGTCGTTGATTATCTCAAAAATTATTATTATGTGTCTAAAGAAAGTTCCTAATAAAACAGTTTCATATATTATATTAAAGCCATTAAAATCGTTAATCCTAAATGGACAATAATATACTCTTAAAGCAACTTATATAAAAACAAAAATAGTAAAGCCTTTTATTTAATTAAGACTAACCAGTTTTATGATTCATAAATATAACTACACCATATATATGTATTAATATTACCACAAAGTATAACGCATACATCTATTGCTATTGCACACTGAAGAACATTTTTGAATTTAAATTCTGATACGAAGTTTTAATGAAAAGAAGCACAAGCCATTTTTAACTACTTTAAAGAAAGTGCAACGCCCTAAGCAATTTTTCATATATTGAATTTTTTCTACTTGAAAACAAATACTATAAAATATAATTCTTAAATAAAGCTTAAAAGAAAATTAATTATTGCTACATTATTATAGTTAATTCAGTATTATTATTTTAATGGAACTGTTAACATTTTTAGGTACTAGACAAAAATTCAATATTTGACCACAACAATTTTTGATATACAAGTGATATTTTGCTTCGGAAATTTTTTTAATAGCATCTAAAACACGAGTATATTAGATAAACCATATTGTCGATGAGTATTTCCGGATTATTTTTTAAGACCATTAATAAAAATATAGCTCTAAATAATATACTTACGAAACAATAGATTAAATATATAATTATTATATTATATAGATTTAAGACATTTTTATAAATTAAGTTTTATCATTATTTAATTTATTTTTATTTTCTTATATTTATGTGAGAATCAACTTATACTTATACTAAACCAATCATCTGTTATAAAAATACACATAGATAACTATGTAGCTATTTAAAGACAATAATCTTGTAATGAATTCTAGTTTAGAAAAAGTTATTAATAAGAAAACTTTTACCTTGCGTATCGATGAAGAGCGAAAACTAAATTTAAAAGTGCTGAACCAACCGTTGATTAAATTAGTTCACTTTTGATCACTTAATGTATTTTCAAATAATATGTTGAACCCTAAAGTTAGGATAGTATTCTAAAGGAATTGGAAAAAATACTTATTCTAAGTTAAAGCTTAAATCTCTGAAAAATGTTTAACAGATCTGATTACTTACAATACTATTATATACATTTTCCAACACAAATTTTTATTAGACTAAATTTTTACGGTAACTGTCAATGTACATACAATAATTAATGTAAAATAATAGTAAAAAATGTTTAAATGTAATGAATAATTCGAACAATTTATAAAATAGTATCCAGCACACATTTTTTGTTTGAAAATTGTTTTTATACAAAATCATGTTTTTGTAAAAAGTTTTTATTTTTTAATTTGAAATGAATATGATATTAATTTAAAATGATTATTAAGAGAAGCCAACCCATTGGTGACACCTCTGAAAGTAAGATTATATTATGAATCATTTATATAAATAATTAAATTTCAAAACTACTACAAAAATTTTATAAGTGTGGAATAATTTTTTTTTTTTTGTATAAGAACCTTTGAAACAATGTTTCTTATCAATTGTTGTTAGCATAATATTTCCGAAAATTCGATAAAAAAAACAAAATAAACATATTTATTTAAAAAAATAGCTGAAGCTTCTGAGATGTAAGACATTTATACAAGCACTGTGTATTAATTTAAACATTATTCATACACCAGTCGTATAAAAGTTTAAAAGCTCCAAACATAAAACCTAAATATTTTCGGAAATGGGTCCCTTAAGTACTATTAATAAAAAATATTTGAAATTCACTTCAAATATTTCTTAAAAATTTTTTCAACATTAAAATACAGCGGAAAACACTATTTAATCAATATACTAATTAGAGTAGAAAAATAATTTGAAGATTTTTTCAAAATTAAAAAATAGACATTTTTTAACCTTTTTTTATAAAAAGATTTAATGGAACAATAAAAATTGTAGAACAAGTATTCATTGAATAACATTGTAGTATTTTAATATATAGAATGGATTTGTAGTGNAAGATTTAATGGAACAATAAAAATTGTAGGACAAGTATTCATTGAATAACATTGTAGTATTTTAATATATAGAATGGGTTTGTAGTGAAGGTGGGTGCATCTTTTACTAATATACGTATACTACGGCCTCGTTCTACACCCACTCGATGTATTAAAATGCTTATTACTCAATATGTGTTTGTCCTAAAATTGTTATGAACTCATAAACTTGTAAGAAAAAGTTGAAATATAACTTAAAATTTAAAAAAAGATATTGTATTTTCTAATTATTGGTAAATAATAAAACATATGCTTGAAACATAATGTAAGAAAGCAATTATTATTAAAATCGAATTTTTTCCAGAATGATGATTGTATCTAAAAAATTTAAAATTGTTAGTTAGATCTATGACACTGTATAAACTATACTTCTAAATATACATATGCTGCACATGTTTAGAAGTATAGTTTATACATAAATATATTTTATATTATTGAACTATTATTTTTTATTTATAAATAAAATGTTTAACAAGTTTAAATCAATTAACACAATAAAATTGGATCTATTTTAAAACTAACTCAAGAACTATATAACTACTTAAGTAGCTGAATAATTTAAATTTCTAATACATACCTGATCAAGTCAGATTCCTTAGAAAATTTCAATATAATCTGCAAAAGTGCTATGTTGTATGTAGCTTGAACACAATGACAGATACAGTCATATGAAAACCCTTCTATTACTTTTTTCTCTCGGGAAACAATCCTTTTAGATTTTCACATTTGCAAATTTATTTGGAATTTCCCTGCCATAATACAGTTTGCATATAGTAGATTGTATACGACTAGGACGCACTGTAAAACTTGTTGACCAATGACCCGTTTTATAAATGAATTATTCAAATGGATATAGGTACGTTAAAAATCGAAATATATCTATTGTGATATGGACACATGACATACATAAAAAATGTATGACCGCTAACATACATGACTAATAGTGAAAGATACTCAGCTAATAAACATAACATCCCGTGAGATTTATACCCATTGAATGTGTCCTAAGAAATTTAGATATTCCAATATTAAATTTTTATATCCTTTTCGACATTTTTATAAAATGCGTTGACCACAATAAAAATATATAAATAAAAAATTTTTTTTTAAAAACATTTTAAAGTGAGTTCAGTTTAATTATCAACTCAACATTAAATTATCACTATTTAATAATTAACATAATTTATTAATTTTGAAAATCAATAAAAAAAATATAATACATTTTTTGTAAAATTTTTCCAGGCAGACACACGTGTTGACTTATTAGGAAACCGAGAATAATTTAGTAATCCCTGGTTAATTTGTGATAGAACTCCGGCCAAAAATTTTAAAAAATAATTAGTGTTCAAATCAATACTCTAATTAAACAATTCTTAGTACAAAAATGGTTTTGTACGAACTTGTTATAAATTTGAAACTATAAAATATTTTTAATAGCAAATAGCGAAAAAAGTTTAGATAAAATCCGTAATAACTTACTTTTTATTTATAAATACAACAAACTTAATTAAATTACTTTTTATTTTAACAACACCGAAGTGATAACAAAATATTTTTTATCACTTTACCAATAACAATTCTAATTTACATTTTTGTTTTTTCATAGTATTTAATGTTTCAAAACGTCTTTTGGGATTTGTAAAAAACAATTTATGGTTTTACATCTAAAGTAGGTGTTCTCAAACGAAATAATAAGAATAATAATGGGAAATCTGAGAATGGAGCACTGACACAAAGAAATATGAAATATGTGTGTTAATATACATATACTTGTATTTTAGTTGCACATTCCTATAGAAAATTTTGGAGTTTTATAAATACAAAAAACAATGCTACGAATCTTATTCCCACTAGTACCATTCTTATTATTAATAGTATAATAATATTAATATTTCCATTTATAATTAAATACACTAGAATACATTATTGTTATAGTTTCTTTAACTTCTATAAATGATGAAAATGTTATTATTTAAACATTCTATGGTTATAATAATAAAAACACACTTCTTAATGAGATTTTAGTTATTAATTATAAGAAATATATGTATTTTTATATACAAAGTGAAACAGATCTAAATGATAACTCTTATAACTTTTAATTCAATAATTTCGTTGTACCTAATTTTTTTTTAGAAGATATCTGACAGTAATTAAAATTACTATTAAAAAAAATGCTCCGATAAAAATCTGTATTCATATTAATATATATATATGAATACAAATATTAAAAACACTGCTTTAATCAATTGTTTTATAAAATAGAAAATAATTTAAAAATGATAGATCGAACTAGTATTTCAGAAGTTATTAACAATTTAAAGTGTCGACTGATTGTGAGGAGTGGATGCTGCTATATTTATCATTAGTCATTTCCCTAATGTAATCTTTTTCTCTCCCAAGTATAAAATGAGAATAACTCCCAAATTTCTAATTCAAAAGTTGTTATCGACTAATCATTTTCTTAATAACATTCTTTTCTATTAAAAATTGCAAAATTCTGTCTAAAAATGTTTAAAACTAACACTTAAATAATTTTTCTTTTTTCTGTAAAATGAGCTTAAATGAGGTAATTACCTCAGGTAACCCCACTCCATTACTCTCCAAAATGATTGTGCCGTTTGAACTAAAATGTAAACAAATTAATTTAAAACTTATAGTACGTAACATAAGTTTTAATTTAACATATGTTTAAAAGACGCAGTATTTCTGGAACATTTAAAAAATTTAATAGAAAAAGTTAACTTATCGTGCAAATGTTTTGACTCCCCTAGTGAACAGGGTCAGGTTTTCAAAAAAAATATATAAAATAAAAATGAATTACATAAATTTTTCATATAAAGGCAATATTTTCAACTAGATATAATTTGTGATTTTTTGACTTGCCATTAAAAAAAATCGACCTAGTGAAAGCTGAAAAAAAGTGGCGACAAATAAAAAAAAAAACATTATAGTAAAATTATTACCTTTTACCATTGAAGTTCAAATATGTTTTTACATATAACATAGTCTAAGAATGCAAAAATTGTTTTATAAAAATTACAGCGTGATTTTGATTATAAAAAGTTAAAAGTTAGATCTGTTCTACTCTATATTTATATACAGAAATATATTGTGTACAAAACAAAATATGTATTTTCATTTATTAATATCATAAAAATTTTGAATAATAATCATTTCTAAATTTATAGTAATTAATTAATTTCAAAATATATATCTATATAAAATATATTAAAATAATTTAAAAGAAAAAGAAAAGAAAATTGGCACTCACATATATTGATGTTTATAGCAACTTTTACTTCTTATTGTACTGTGACTTTAAAATAAAATTTGAGAGTTATTGTTGGTAATAATTTTGAATATTTTGATTATTTGTAGGTTTACACTTTTTGAAATAATTTTCACTTAACACCACAATGCATTAGTCAAATTTTCGGCTAATCAAAAATTATAAATTAAAATACAACCTGTCCATATAAATTTAAAAAATTTAAAAAATATATCATACGTATTTATCTTAAAGTATTATAAATAATTTTTAAGAGTTTTAAATTCAATCATATAATCATTATAATACTATAATCATTCTTTCATAAATTTTTTTACAAACACATGTCAATTATTTTTATTTTTCAGCAGTTAAGAACTTTACTCATTCGACGAAGTTGTAAAAATAGAGCAATAGTGAAAAAAATAAAACTTCTAAAAAATGATTTGATATCTATAATATGTCTTATTCGTTAATTGACGAATCGACCTTTTTTACTCAATTTTAAAAATATATACTGAAAATATTGATATTAAACTGATAGTTATTAATTTGTAGTGTACAATAATATTCATAAATAGTTTTCTATAGTTATCGTTGATAAGAATACCTAACTATAAAACCAATTAGACATGTTTTAAACCTAATTATCTAAGTGTGCAGTATCAGATTTTAAATATTTAGAACATTAATTCTTTCTAAAAACATTTTCAAATGAACATAGAAATAACCTACTATAATCAAAAACTAATTTCAAAAGTAATATTTACATTCAATTTTCAAACTTCAGGCAATAAAATATATTACTTATTTTTCTCTTATTTAAAAATAACTCGTACATCTTAATTGCATTATATTTTATTCCTTTCATAGGCGATTTCCCGTGAGCCATTCCATATGTCAATTCTGTAAGAGTAACAAACTTCAAGGTAAAATTAACTCAGCTAAATGAGAAACTTAGACAGAAATATACTATGACAAAGCCATTTTTTATTAGTAGTGTTTATGCTGTGTAGGTCAATCTATAGAAATTTATTACTTTTATAGTTTATTATTGCTATCCAACATGTTGTCATTTATAACTTTCATAAAATATAAACGATCTGTATAGTAATATAAACACTTATATATAAAAAAAAGTTATATTAATTCGGTTATTTTTAAAAAAGTTATGGCACTTTAAAGTAAAAAAATTGAAAAAATTTCGAAAATTAGCAATTTTTAAATTTGTAATTTTTTTGGAACGAGGAACGAGGGAATTTTTTTCAATTTTTAAGGGTAATGTCTTCGACTAGATACGATTTGTGATCTTTTGACGTATCGTTGAAAGAAATCCGTTCGATGAGAGCTGAGAAAAAGTGGTAACAGACACAAAAAAAAAAAACATCTTAGTAAAACCAATACCTTCTCAGCTTCGCATCGAAGCTAAAAATAAACAGTTATTTTATTAATTGATTAATTTTCTTTGTATATATTTTACACGTTTAAAACTTTAGAACTTAAAATATTCACGATTGGAGAGAACCACGATAATACAAATTATATTTTTATACAAATGCAATTTTAAGTTTTTATGTTAAACTTTTTTTCGAATAAAATTACGCAAGTTTTAAAAAATATTAATAATTTATATACTAAAAATACTTTTTCCTTAATTTATGGGCTAACTTATTCTATAATATCTCTTACTCTGATAAAAATGACTTAATTTCAATTTCAAAAAGTAACATATCAGATGAGAGCTTCAACGGGTAGCTGATATAGTAAGTGACAGCTGCAATACAAACCTTTGTAAAGGGACATTCTCTTAAGTGAAAAACGACACCTGTAAACACGACGTATTTTCACAATTTGTGCATTATACAATAACCTAAAAATATAATCAATATAGAATAATGCTTATGAAATAAGAAAAATCCCAAATAATAAATATAAATTAGACCTATAAATTCTATAATCAAAAGGTCAGGTAAAATTAATACTATCGAAGTTTATAATATGACATCAATTTTATAGTAAACTTTTGTCCATATTGTAAATTAATAGCATAAATTTTATAATTATAATATTTTAGTTAAAAATTGGAATTAAACCATTAAAATACAAAACTAAAGTACTATTTTTCCTATTGAAGGTATTATAATAATAATTAATTAAGTATATCAAAATATAATGCTATCAATTAGCTATTATTCTTTACTATATAATTACTTCAAAAACTTTCAATTTTTCCATTAATGAACTCTTATATTAAACTTATAATTTACTTGGGTTTGCAATTAATGTAAGACTTATATTCATATGCCTACAAAATTTATTAATTAAAACACAGATATTTTTAATAAATTACTATTGTTTAATATAAATTTGTTAAAAACGCAATTTTATTGGTTTATTCATTTTTGAGTACCAAAATATCAGCCATTCTTCTATTTTAAATAAAACATATATTAAAACACAGCTTAATGTCAAGGAAAATACCTTGAATTATTTACACGACACCATTTTAAGTTAAACGCTTACTGGTCATGAACAAGAAAATATTTTTTTTATTTTTCCCTTATATTTTTTCGTTTTAATTTGACTATATCTTACCTGTACATGCCACTTGCACGAATTTTCAAATTATTAGTGGTCTACAAGGGTATACAGTTACTATAGCTCACCAGTGTGAGAGTATGTTAACAGTATACTTAAATACACGCAACCACTAAACGTATAATAGCCATTGAAATTTAATGACTTAGCATCCAAACGTACGTCAAATCTTAGTTTCAACACCTCAACTTCCCCTCTAACTACTTAAAAAAACACTCGTGTCGATATATTAATGTCACTTTACTAATATGTTTCACGTTTGGATCATCTTCTACTAACTTTTTAATGCTAATACAATTTAGTATAGAACTACGTAATTCATTTTACTAATAAAAATGCGAACATTTATTATAGTCAAAAGAGCTACCCTATACGACTCTCAAGTTACGATATTAGTGTTATGAATAATTTAATGTAAATTAAGTCGTAATATATAATATTTTAGAGTAACTGTCTGCATATGGCAAATACTAACCTTCGCCAAAAAATCGGATACAAATAGACTAAACATTTTACCAATAATTTATTCTCTTCTGTATCTTTTGTCCAGCAAGAAAAAATGATATTTTTGTGAAGCGCTTTATTTAAAAATTATAAATTTCGGTTTATGCTACATATGTAGAATACAATGGCTTTTTAAATGTATTCAGAACGAATTTCCAGTCAATATTGTGCAGAGTCCAAATAATTCTATTTGTATATTCTGGTCATTCAGCGATTTCGTCAGAAAATGTCTTCAAAAATAGGTTTATTTGATTGTCGTTTTCTATTCCATTTGAACAGTTACAGCTAGTTAATATACAAATGCATACCGTGTTCAGCTGACTAGGTTATTTTGAAACTAAGCGTAAAATTCTAAGGACGTTTCGTAAATATATTTTAAAGAATGCTTTCAGAAGTTTTGCAGTTAAGAAAATATTCTAGTTTTAAATTATACTTAATCACATATCTATTGAGGGCTGTGGGGATAACAATCCACATACTAGTTCACTAATTAAATTTCTTGTATGGACAATTGCAAAATTATCTTCGATACAAAGCTGATAAGATATTGGTTTTACCATGATATGTTTTTTTTTTATTTGCGTGTCTATCCATAGAAATTCTCAGCTCTAAATAGACCGATTTGTTGATCTATACTTCAATAACCCATTTATTTTAGTTGAACTAATCTGTCCCAAAAAAAATTAAAAAAACCTCCTGAATTCTAAAAATGTATAGTGTCGAAAATGTTCCAGGACGTTTGCCCACTATTAACATACGTAATATAAGTAAGATATAAGTTCTATGAGTACACTTCAGTATAAAATAAAAAAAAACCAGCACAGGGAGGTCGCAGCACAGTTGTGACGTGGCATAGTTGGATCAAGTATAATGATATCTGACAGTGATTAAAATCAATATAAAAAAAACCCTTCGATGCAAATCTTTAGATAGTGTTTAATTTTAAAAAATTGGTGGATTATTCCAAAAGCTACATGATCTGCTATTTTCTTCTTAATATCCTGAATGAAAAAGGGATTATTAAAAAATATTATTTCTTATAAAAAAATTATGTTGAACCATACACTTTTCAATAAGTCATAGCATTATAAAGTTAAAAATGTAAAAAATAAAATCGAGAATTTTCACACAATAATAGCATTCGGTAGCCATTTTCACCGTGAAGATCCGAAATTTTTTTTTTTCCATGATAAAGTACATTACATTAGCTTTAATTTAAGATATATATAAAAGTGTCAGACCTTCCGAAACATTTTCAAAAGTTAAGTTGAAAAAGTTGTCATTTTAAATCCCCCCTGTGGGAAGGTTAAGTGTCAGATTCACAAAAATTATATTTCAAATGATAGGTAAAGACATCAAGCATCTATAAAAAAAATGATATTGATATGTTCATTTTTGAAAAAGTTACGGCAGTTTTTAGTAAAAAAATTTAGAAAATTTCGAAAATTAGCGATTTTTAAATTTGTTATTTTTTTGGAGGTTTCCCCCATTTACGGGGAACCAGGGAAATTTTTTCAATTTTTAAGGGTAATGTCTTCGACTAGATACGATTTGTGATCTTTTGACGTATCGTTGAAAGAAATCCGTTCGATGAGAGCTGAGAAAAAGTGGTAACAGACACAAAAAAAATAAACACATCTTAGTAAAACCAATACCTTCTCAGCATCGCATCAAAGCTAATAATAATTTTCGAAAATTGTTCTACTATGAGGTATTTTAAATATCAATGTAAATATACTGGCATATTTTACAAAAAAAATTACTTTATTTTTAACTTTTGAAAATATTTCTGGACGTTTGACTATTCAAAATCTATATCAAAATAAAACGTTTTAATATTACTATAGATGAAAATAAGAAAAATGTCCCGACAATATTGTTTCTATTAGTTATTTGACTTATGTAATAAACGAAAAGTAAAACACGGTTGTATTTTGGGTTGGTCGGTCACAAACGGTCACCGACAATAATAGAATCAAAGTGAAAGGATCTCGAGGTACGTGTGCCTACAGAAGCACATCTAATGTATGTGAATATAGGATAAAAGGGCAACGAAAGGTTACTATTTGAGGCTCTTACATAAAAATATTGTACACACGAATTTGTGAGTATGGCGTTTTTTTATCCAACTATTTTAGTCAGTTCATTTCCGACTACCTATCTTACTCTAATTGTTTATTACTTAAAATTCTTCTATGAAGTTATTATTATAAATTTATTATACTAATAAATGTTTTCATTTTAATTATCTTGGTAAGACAAATATTCAGTTGTGATGACTCTTGTAGTTGATTTACTATTAATAATTACTAATATATATACATATACGCCCATAAACGCACTTAAAACTACGCGACTTTATTACTATATTAATTCGTATGTAACTGTTTCGCCAGTACAACTCTATATTAAATCTACCCAAGGTTAAAATCGAATTGAATATCCTTTTGAGATTTTATGTAAACCCTTTTTGTATATATATATATATTATGCTCTTTGACCACCTTCTGTGTAGTATTTTATAGTAAAGTAATTATTTACAACTTAAAAGTTAGTAAAACAAATAATACGATTGTAAATAACATGACTGTCCTGTGCAATAACTATTGATAAGTGGCTACCAGTTTTTCAATCTTCCAGAGAGTGATCTAAGGTATAATATTAATTAATAGATTATAGTAGCGTCCAGCACTTCAAACTAGACTGGCTGTTTGAAAAGTGGAGAGACACTTTCCAATTGGCTAATTAATACAATATTTAGACTCCAATATACATTTATATTTCATAGCTGATTATGCAAACGTGAAATCTCAAATATAATTGTTATCTCTATGCAAAATAGATATAAATACCTTTATGATATGTGGCCTACATCTTTTCAATCACCTAAAGGATGATATAGATTAGATGCAACTGTACTATAAATTTTCTATGCAATAGTTATGTTAGTGTCCTATTCTCCGAATGTCCGCACTATTTCCTTTCAGAAAACGACTGAGATCACATTAGCTAGTCGACAAGAGGTGAAATACTTAGGAGAACTCCTATGGTTATTTAAAATTTTTATTACGATATTATTGTGTAAGTATTGCGTGTCAACTAGGTTATGGCCCTTCAATAAGCAATAAACACAATGCGATGTAACTTAATAGATTTTATAATGTGTAGTGTGTAAAAATAATAGATAAATAAACAAATCAAACAACAATGTGTGTTTATGCGTTGAAATAGTTGTTCCGCCTAAAGTGTTTGACTGAAGATAGATGTGTTGGAATTCTTTTAAATCCCATTGACTAAAAATGAAATATGTAACGGCATAGATTTTATATAAATGATATCCAATAGCAAACTTGTTTTTTTAAAGAATGGTTTACTATAATTTTCAAATGTTATTTAACGATCACTGGTGAGATTTTTAAAATATGTTCTGTTGAATTTCATTGGTCAATGTAATAGAGTCTTTTACGTGGGCATTTTATGGATGTGTAAGAGTTAAGTAGAGTTTTGTATAAAAAAGGCATTATTTTTTTATTTATCATATCCACAAAAGAAGACGGTTTTGGTAATATATTTTTATTGTATATGTATTAGTTATTACATGTATTAAAGTTTATTACTACACTTAAAAATACACTATTTCAACAAAATATTTAACAGATTCGCACCGAACCGTTTTTTATGGTAGAGATGTTAATCACTCTCAGATATCATCTTCTATATTTGTACCAACTTTTGCGGCGTACCTACTGTGCTGGGTTTTTTGTTTTAAATCAAACCCACTTTTTAAATTACTAAACTATTTGAGAAAAAAATTAATATGATGCCCTGAATTATTTTTGACCTAAATTACTTAAATTGTTAAAAGAAACAAGAACGAACAAAAATGTAATATTAGTTTATTATTTAATAATATTTTGATAATTTAATCTTTGACAAAATATTAATACGAATATAGATATTTTAACATTATTGATTTAAAAATGAGTAACCCAAATAATAAATTCCAACTATATTATAAGTATATTTTAATATTCCTTGTACGATATTTTGTCTTTAATTCGAAAATATGACAAAACTTTTATATTAAAATGTAATTTAGCTGTAACTTTTACCTAAAGTTGATTTTCCTAACTAATATTTCAATTTAAATTATTTTAATTTCATAGTGGATACAATGAGCTAATTAAAATAACGAAGAATTGTTTTGACCTTAAAACATAATGAAGAAAAACAAGCTAGTCCAGTTGCCTAAGTTTACATGGGTTGTGTTGACACTTTTAATTGCGGGACCCTGTGGTAAGTATTGAAACACAATGATTATTTGCACAACATATTTTGTTAGAATGTAACAATAAGCTAAAATTTTACTAATAACTATATTAAAAACTATATAAATAAACTGTTCACTATGTAAAAACTTCTCTTCATAATAGAATAAAATTACCAACTTTTAATATTCTTTATTTATACAAAATAAACCCTTTTCGAATTAATTTAAAAAGTTTGTTATGTTACTTATATAAAGTAGCTAAACAATACAGTGGGATTCTGTACACGCTTTGTATTATACGCATATTGAATTTTAATCGGCCGCCAATAGAAGAAATATCAATTATCTATATTCATAATGCATCTAAATAATATGGGTTTCACTAGAATATAACATATGCACAGGCTATCATACTTTGAGTTTTCATTTTATTTCAAAAAATTAGTATGATTGTTTTCCTTTT
This sequence comes from Daktulosphaira vitifoliae, assembly GCF_025091365.1. NCBI lineage: Eukaryota > Metazoa > Arthropoda > Insecta > Hemiptera > Phylloxeridae > Daktulosphaira > Daktulosphaira vitifoliae. The sequence continues at coordinate 15,841,135 of NW_026099575.1, read as the reverse complement.
TTAATTTATATAACCATAAAATCATTTGACCATGTATATCTGTGATCTCGTGTGCTCAGTTTCTTCAGCATCAATTTTGTCAGTTAATACGTCAAAAAGTTCCGAACTAAATCTAATTGAAGACATATACCTAAGGTTTTAAAAAATGACTCTCAATTTTCTTGACTTCAATACACAAAAAAGAAGGTAATAAATATACTATGATTTGTTTTTATTTGTTAAACTGTCTCAAAATATAACAATCGTGAAAAATGACCAATTTGATCGATTTTTGTGTCATGTTTGTGTGATTAGGAGGTGTCAACCCTCCCCATAAAACGAATAGTATTTCTACGTTATTATACTATTCTATAACAAAGTTTGTGTATGACTACAAACATACTTGGGGGTTAAAATAACTAACAATTTCTTTGCATGTAGATGTTAGTTTGATACTTATTATAAGGTTAAAATATTTGATGATGACATTTTTTTTTATGGTTAATTTTTAGTTATTACAAAACAAAAACAAACTTTTAATAAAATAAATAAAGTATTTCTTGTAATTACTTCGACTAGAAGATATTAAAAATTGTATTATAAGCAACAAAATAATCGATTTTTTAGACGCTATAAAATGTTTTTAAAAATAGTAATATCAATTACAACTAAAATTATATTTATACTTAAATTGTAGCTACAGTGTTAATAGGTTCTTCTTTCGTTGTTACTATCATAATATTAAATAAATCGTTTAAGACATTCTTTTTTAATTGTATTTTTTTAGAACTTGCCAGAGCTGTTAAAATGCTTGGTGTAAAGATTCCTGCATTTATATTCATGGGTGATTCGGTTCAGCTGTTCTGTGATTATGACATGCAAATGGACAACTTATACTCAGTTACTTGGTACAAAGATAATGAAGAATTTTACCGCTTTGTTCCATCCTCAATACATCTCAAACATAGTTATCATATGGATGGAATAACAGTTGATGTAAGTATTTATTTTCATAAATAATATTTTTTAAATATCAAGAACTTTTTAACATGAACTTATAACCAGAAAAATATTTATTATTTATTTTTATAATAGAATCTCTTTATTTTCTTTAAACTATTTATTTTTAAATTCGAAAAAAGATAACAAAAAACTATTACCAACCACTTATTAATGGTAAAAATCTGATGAGCTATAATTCAGATCTTAATAATAAAAATAAATACATCTATGTATTAATGCTATTAATTACTAGCTCATCAAGTTACCCCACCCTCTATTGATTTGACAAAGCATAGCCACGCCAAAAAATAAATTTAATATCATTTTAATTACATGTAAAGTATAAAAGTTCTACTAACTCCTTAACGTTTTTATAATTAACAAACATAAGCATATTAAAATTGTATTACTTAAAAATACTTTAGTTACCCGTATACTTGATTAATCATTTAATAATTTTTTGTAACGATCGATTTATACTTATAAATATTTAAATCGTCATTTTTTAAGTTTCTATTTATCAAACATTTATTCTAATACTTAAATATACACATTGTTTAACTCTTTAAAAAATAAACCTTATATAGATTAAAGTTATAAATAATGAAATGTTTACAAAAAATGTCTTCATTCTTAAACTAGTAAATCAAGTTTAGCGATGTTATTGAAGTGATTAGTGTAATGATTAGTTAACACTTTTTAGCTTTTTAGAAATAATATATAGATAGACTTAAACAAACAAGACTCGTCTACCAATAACACTTAAATTTAATGGATATCGTAAATAACTTTGACATTCCCAAATGGACACTAAATCTAATCAATAGACGTACAGAATTTACTATTTTTTTCTTAACTAGCTTATTTCTAAGGTAAAATGATCTGGTATGTAGTAAATTCTTTTTGTTCGCAGATAGAAAAAAGTAGTTCATTTAATGCGTTTTAGGGTAATATTGAACCCAATTACTAAGGTCTAATATGTCATTATAAAACATAAATATAGCTCTTTGAATCATGATCCATTAAATTAAATTTTACATCTAAAATTTCGAATTTTTTCTTCTTTTTACATATAAAAATTATTGATAATGTCTTAAGAGAAGTAAAAACAACGTAGGTCTTTTAAAAAGACGTTATTAATACTTGATAGTTGCTTATAAAAGCAGTTTACTACGCTCATCTATATTTAAATTTTCTACTTTACATCCCTCCAGAACAAAAAATGTTTACTATTTTTTTTATTTATATAAGTAAAATTTTATAAACATAAATTTTTAAAAACAATTTTTTCTTTAGTAATCAACATTTATAAATGGACTTATTTTATTATTTCAATTTCTAATGTTGTATAAATTTTATGAATCCAAGCAGTTGTGACACTAATGTTAATGATGATTGATACATTAATCAATAGTTTAATATTTAACAAAAACCACTAAAAACTTTTACGTGTTTTCCCTTAACTAATGTAATGTGATTACACACTACCTAACAGTGTTTTATACAAAGAAATTATTGCTAGTGACAATCTTTAATGTTTTTTTCCTTTTCGCTAAGTTTGTACTTAGAAGTTGAAAACTATCAAATGTTTTACAAGACTAAACGACCATTTATAGTAAATTACCTACAATCAATAAAAGTAATTCATTAGTCTACAAATTTGTTAATTCGTTTTCAAATTAAACTAAATCATAGAATTAAATTGTATTTTTTTGATGTGACATAATCTATATTAGCTTCGATGCGAAGCTGAGAAAGTATTAATTTTTTTATACTAAAACCTTAGATATTTACCTTTCATTTAATATCATTTTTTTGAAAATCTATCACTTAGCCTGCTCATTGGGGGGGATTTAAAATAGCAACTTTTTTACAAAAATTAACTTTTTCAACTTAATTTTTGAAAATGTTCCGGAAATACTGCGTCCTTCAAACATATATCAAATTAAAGCTTATTTTATGTACTATAAAATGAAAAAAACAAATTTGTCCCGACACTTTATCTTCTATATTTAAACGGCTGCCGTAGTTAAAAAAACACTATTTTTTGTTAAAATTTTCGGTTTTCGATTTTAAATTTTCAACTTAAAAATGCTATAACTTTTTGAAAAATGTATATATCAGCACAAATTTTTTTTTTCTATATACATTATAAGTACATCTTTCATTTAACATACTTTTTATTAAAATTTGACAATTTCCCCTTATATAGGGGGCGTTAAAAACTTGAAATATTGTAAAAAACATAGATCTTTTTCAACTGAACTTTTGAAAATGTTCCGGGAATACTGTGTCCTTTAGACATATATCAAATCAAAGGTTATGTTATATACTATCAAATGAAAAAAAAAACATTTGTCCCGACGACCTATCTTCTATGCTCAAATGGCTACCGTATTCAAAAATAAGCTATTTTAACAAATTTTTTTTTTTAAATTAAACACTATCTACAGATTTGCATTGAAGCGTTTTTTATGATAGTGATTTAAATCACTGTCAGATATCATCTATACTAGACCCAATTATGCCACGACCCCACTGTGCCGCCACCTCACTGTGCTGGGTTTTTATTTATCAAATATACAGTATTTTAATTATTGAAAAAAATTTTTTTTTTAATTTACCAATAATATAAAAAACTGTTTCAAGGTATTGTTTGTGAATATTTGAATTTTTCAAAAATTATTACAATTTGTAAAAGTAACTTAAAAGTATAAAAACGCTCTAATAAAATAAAATATAACATATAAAATACAATAAATATTCCATATTATAATATTTCATACAGTTAATTTTTTTTGTAAATTAAAAAGAAAATTATTATTTTTAATAAATAACAAAATTATTATTTATTATAAAATTTTTATGGTCCCAATACATTGTAAATAACAATAATTGAAAAAAAGTAACACAAAACATTGTCAGCATTAAAACTTATTGAAGTTGTCAGAATATGAGGGACCATCCTATATAATACAAAATGGAACTATTCCTATATAAAAAATGTATACTAAAATATTAAAAATGTTATAAAGAACGCACATTCAGACAGTAAAAAAGTTACATTAAGATATGCAAACTTGCTAATGAATGGGGAGTACAAATGTGAAGTGTCAGCTGAAGCGCCATTTTTTACAACTGTCCACGCAGAATCAAAAATGGCCATCGTAAGTAAGTAACCAATTATTAAACATATTTTTTATAATTCACTAATAAAAACTAATTAACAAACAAAAAATCTGTAAAAAAACTTAACTATCCTTAATCTATCTCTTTTTTAAGCTACTGATAAATAAGCACATATTCATAGATATGTGAAGAATTACATGTTCAGTATGAAATTAAAACTAAATTTACCTTATGATAAACATCATAGATTTATCTATGATATTTTATTTTATCCTTATTATTATTATGTATGTATGTTTGTTCATGTTAATGCATTCTTATAATAATAAATCATATTAAATGGCTTATTATTTAAAAAATAGTTGTACATAAATTTTCTCTATTTACAATAATGTATCTCTAATGAAAATCATGATATGTAAAGTACACCCAAATCACGAGAAAACAGTGTATTGAGAATGTCATGAAATCGAGTACATCAGTATCTTAAGTAAACCTCAATAGTATATTCGTTAATATTAATTACGTTTAGTGCTCTTCAATACTATACAGGTCACATTCATTATGCGTATCGTTTTTGAAATGTATTCCGACACTGTTTATTTTCACTTAAAATAATTTATTTTTGTTTTTATCATTATTATTAATATTATGGTTACTTGCATAATTTATGAGTCTTTTTAAAAATATTTCCTAGACGGTAAATGTTTAACTTGTGAATTTCCCTCCCTTGTGTAGAACGTTAAAAATATAAAATACATTAAATGACCAAAATGTACAAGGGAAAATAGTTTTTTGATACATTAGAAAAAATAAACACCAAAGAAATATACAGGTATCAAACTCGTTTAATTTATATACACAGTACTCATAATATAAATAGAGTTCTTTATTTAGATGTTATATCATATATGTAGCTAATGTTGTGTTTCGTTCATGAATTTTTTATCTACAAAATAGTAGGGTATGTCATAAGAATAATAGTAGAAGGTATACAAAAATACACTTCTACGGTTGTAACGCATCTTTTATTTTTTCATATTAATCTGCTAATAACTTATGATTATTAAAAATATTATTATCTCTATACATATTTTAACAGAGTTAGCTTGAAACAAAAAATTATTTTTCTAATAAAAAATTCAATACAGTGACAAAAGAGCTACAGTAATTGACGACATCCCAGTTGAACAACTGAAAAAATAATTGAAAAGATAGACGGCTCATTTTCGACGTATATAAGGATCAAACAACAGAAATAAATGTAAATGAATCGGTAAAAGAAGCAAAAATAAAGAAGGAGTGAGACAGGATCCCAATTGTCGCCCTAACTATTCAATCTTTTCATTGAAATGAGCATAGATCATTATATCTAAAACCAAGACCAATGGATAAAAAATAAATGGCCAACATATGCACGTATTCGCTTTGTGGATGACATTGTTTTCCTAATTTTCCTAGCCCTTTTATATTAAACTTGTGAGAAAGTGGTGAACCGAGGTTAGTTTTTCTTAAGAATTTAACTTTTTTTATCCTGCCGTCTGTTTGGCGTCACAAGTGCGCTTTTGATAATTAAAAAGATTGACAATAATGTAAACATCACTCCGAATGAGCGATATATATTTGTAAAAAATAATAAAATAATTGTTGGTCAGAAAAGTAATTAAAATTGATAACTATTTATGTAGAAAAATTATTCTAGAAGTTTTTCGAAACTTGTATTTTATTTCATTACAGTAATTCAATTATGATTTAATAACACTAACGCGATATTAGATTGTAATATTTTTATTTATTTTTATAAAGGTTTACCGAAATTAAAAGATTTGCCAAGAATTCTAGGAGGTAATGGCATCTATAAGTCCGGTGACATAGTTTATCTTAATTGTACGTCTGGAAAATCATATCCAGCTGCTAAGCTTCGTTGGTACGTCAATAACGACAAGGTATTTACCAAACTTCAACATATTATTTAATATTTCTATAAATATAATAATAATATAACATACCTAAAAAACGTTAAAGGCATTGCACTCTCCGTTCAAAAAATAATTGTTGAGTACGTCACTGTATAAAGTGGGGCAAACCAGGGACATCTTGATTGCATGTTTTACACGTGGAAAAAACCGAGGAAAACAATATTTTCTATTTTATTCATTTTAAACAAACAAAAATTAATTTAATTAAAATATCAAATATAAGTTTATTATAAAAATAACTTAAATATTCTACACTGAAATATTATATATATATATATTAAGAGAGTCATAGTCTTGCGTCACATTCTCCTATTAAAATAATCACAACAATTAAATTAAGATTATCCCAGTCATAATACACAATAGTTACAATACATTTTAGAGTGAAAAAAAATTAGAAGACATTTTAAATTCAATTAAATCAATAAATATTAATATTAATATTGATATATATCAATAAATCATTTTTTCCTGATAGATCAAGCCTAGCTATGAACATACAGAAAAACTATACAATGGTTTATATGTCACAGTATCCATGTTAAATTTATCAACAAATGATGATTATTTTAAAAATGGAAAAATTAAAGTGACATGTCAGGCTGTCATCAATATTGGTCGACCAAAAGCATCTCCGCCACCGAAAGAATATAAATATGATACGGTATTATTAGGTATGTGAAATTACTCAAAAATATTTTTAATTTTAAGCTAATTTAAAAACTAAATCTTAATTACTACATAAAAATGTTATTTACCATTTTATAGACATATTCTGCAAAATTTTATATATAATACAAATTTGTTCATTCATTTTCGATTTGTAGACTTCACATCCGAAGTAGTATAAAAATATACAGAAAAGATTCTTACAAATATTAGTTTAATAGTACAAGTACACAGTGGCGTACCCTAAAGGATGGATAAAGGGGCTAAGTTCCCTTATTGACCAATTATTACATTATAAGCAAAAAAAAAAAAGTTTTTAAGCCCTTCCTCAAAAAAAAAAATCCTTCGTACGCCATTGCAAAAACAATTTAAATTAACAAATAAATTATCTTTTTATAAAATGCGTGAATATATTTCTAATAACTTATATTTCGTTTAATAATAAAATATAAATAAACCACACAATTAAAGTTACTTCTTTTAACATTTAAAAACTTATGATATCAATGATGTAGAATACGCTTATCTTTTTCTTTCTATATTTTAATTATGTATAGATAAATAGATTTTTTTATAACATAATGATAAAATAATAAGCAATTTTACTTTCCACTGTTTCCTGCCAAGTAAAACTCATTTCCTGTTAAAAATTTTGCTGAACATTTATGTATCTTAGAAGCACATGCTTTAAATGGTTTTTCTGGATTTTCTGTTTTAAATAATTCTTCAAGTCTTTTTGAATCCCAGTAACCACATATTTCTTTTGAAAGTTTTTTAATCAACTTATTTCTTTTATCTTTTTTCATGTGCATAATTTTCTTTTGACGCTCTTCAAATTGTACATTTTCTTTTTCCTGATCTTCAAATTTATTGTTTCCTTCCTTATTTTTTATATTTTTTTTACAATTTTTAGTATCTCTTTTATCTTTAGTATTTTTTGTATTCTTACTTAGTTTCTCTTCAATTATTATAACGTTTTTATTTTCAATTTTCGACTCATTACTTATTTCCCTTATATCATTACTTACCTTAAATGTTTTTCTCAAGTCTCGATGAATACTTTCTTTTTCTGGTGTTTGTGTATCAGTTGCTTTTTTTTCATTTTCATTATCTACTTGTGTAAAACGAGTTTCGTCAGTTTCGGATTTGACATATTTCTGTGAATTGTATTTATTGTAAAAGTATTCTATTGATGTTATAAAATCTTGGCCCATAATCATATCTGAAAAAATTATTTTTATTTAATACATTTTATTCAATAAAAAAACATTGAATATTTATTATTTATTATTTTATTATTATTTGATTAGGTTTCGCCTAGCTGGGGCGAACCCAGACCTGGGGACCTATGAGCCTCGAACGCCTTCAGCACGTAAGCCTCTTTGGGCCATCCTCATAAGTAGGCCACTGATTCCGGTAGGAGTACTCAGCTACGCCGGGCACTATATGTGTTTTGTAGGATAAATATTACATCAGAATCGGTGTAACAAAAATATATTAAAAATTTAATGATTAAAATCAAGAAAATTCAAAAAGACAATATGTATTGGGTATAAGATTGACGTTTGTTAATGAGGTATTCCCCATGGGCGTATTCAGAAATTATTTTAGTAGGGTATTTATTTTTTTTCTTTGTTAAAAATGCTATAGAATTTTTTTTTGCTAAAAATCAAAGTGATGATCAAAATAAGGTTATTAGATCCTTATTTCTCAGAAGGCGAACAATCACCAATATCCCCCTTAAATACGCCCCTGGTATACACAATAATTATTAATATTCTAATTATAATAATTGTATTCATATTACAGAATGATTATAAAAAAATTCGGCAGGTTTTATTAACTGGGACTAAATAAAAAATTTAATTTTGATAAAAATATTGTTTACTGTGATTTGACGTTGGACAGTATAGTTGTCATAGATGGATCCCAATTATTACGATAAACTCAAAGACTTATACATCATATATGAGATAAATAAGATTCTTAATACTGTACTATTCTGATAATGGATGTACAAACTTATATACTTTAAACCACACTAAAATTTTTGTATAACAAATAACATTCCTTGATAAAATATACAAAATATAGTGCTACGCGAAAGTGCAAAATAATATTTTAATATAAATTCTGGGTGGACAAAAAAAAATCCAAGCGAAAAAAGTAAGTTATAAAGCAAAAGTTCAAACAAAAGATAAATATAACAATAAACAGGATTAAATATATCAATAAATTTGTATTATAAACATATTTAAAAGAAATCGACAGAAAGTATCTTAATAAATGTATGCTTAATAAACTAAACATAATATTAAACAAAAAGATAGTTATAACTAACACGATCAATTTATATAACAACAATAAATTAATTAATAATGAATTGAATAGAAAATTAAATCGTCATAAAAATTCATATTTTACAAATTAATGATCATAATAAACATATGCGCAGAAATGAGTCATTGCTCATATCAACACCATGCGCGTGGACTTAAAAAAAAGAAAGTCGTAAAGCAGAGAAAAATGACAACATTGAATTGATNTGCGCGTGGACTTAAAAAAAAGAAAGTCGTAAAGCAGAGAAAAATGACAGCATTGAATTGATTTTTGTATGATATCTCAGAAATGTCATTAAGCGCGTCTGATGAAAATTTCAAACCTTAAGTCGTAAAGCGTTGTTGTCGGCAATCGTTTTTCTTGAAAACTGTCGAAATTTTAAAACGCTTGCTACGAGCGGAAAAAATTTTCCAAACTTCGCCAATAATTTTACCGGTATCTCGTAACCGAGTACTTTTGTTGAAAAAAACAATTTAGAAAATCTGAGCATGCCAAGTCATTTTCCCAGAAAAGCATTTTTCCTAATAAATAATAATAAAATTATAACTTAATCACTTCTTACACAACGTCAACAATATAAGAGACGATTCATTCAATTTGTGATATATTAAAATATTATGACTCTATCCAATAAATCATTTATAAGTATTATGGTTTGTGATTTTTGTATATTCAGATTCAGAATTATCACATTATTATGAAATAATACAAATTTTATCGAATAAATTAAATGTATAATCAGGAGCGTATTTAAAATTGAAAAGGCCTCTTCTAAGTCATAGAATCTCTTTCTTTAGTAATTTATAGTACACTAAAAATTGTTTTAAAATATTATTACCTGTATCCATAAATGGGTTTTCTTCTAATATTCCAACTTGAATCAAACATTGTTTTAGATCCTCTTTTGAACTTATAAAATCAGATTTTACACAATTTATACTTATCAGTCCACAAAAAATCTAAAGTATGGTACATATCGTATTTAATAAATATAGTAACAAAGCAATATTGTTTTTTAGAATTTAATGTTTACCAAATATAAGATTATGAAAATCGTTTTGAAAAATCTTTACGAAATAATTTCAACTATATAACTCTTATATAGTTAAAATTACTTTGGAGATGATACTTAGTATCCTTACAGTAGTATTCCTTTATATTGAAATAATCCAATATAGTTGGCTCATTAGTCTATTTATAATTATATAGTCTAAGTTTATATAATTTTATTTATAGTCAATATAATTATTTAACTACATTTGATACAATATGAATTTATAAATGTATAACACAATTTATTGATACATTTAAAATGATATTTATAAGAGCGAAATGTATGCACAAATTTACAGTATATAATGGATTTGAAATATATCTAAATATGTTTAATCAAAATATAATTGAGTTATTTTTAGAATAAAATAAATAATTGAAAAAATAACTGACTCTCGGTTTATTAAAAAGACTTGCTCAATTAATTGATTTAACAAATTTATAAAAAATAGTAACAGTTTTTTTTCATTTATAAAAATATCTATCAATAATTTTAATTTAAAAAACTAAATCTTCTTGAATACAAAATTATATTATTCTATTAATTGATTGGTGAAACTTATGCCTTTATAATACTTACAAATAGAAACTTATTATTTTTCATATTGAAGAGCTAATTTATACTTAAATCTTTTTGTTCAAATATTATAACACTAAAATATTCTAAAGCAGATGTAATTAATTAAACAAGTAAGATAATTTAATTTAAGTAAATAAACACAATTGAGATCATGTCTTGTTATGTTAGTGTTAATAAGAGTTCCTCGGTTTACACTCATTATAACCAATATCCGTTATCTAATCTATTTTTTTTTCATATGCTGTACTTTAGTAAGTCTATTGTACTTATTTATTAATAATATCTAATGTTATCTACACGACTAGTGATACTATCAAGTTCAACAAAATTCCTTTACTAAAAATAACAAACAACTGAAACTTAAGGTTAAACATTTCCTAAGAACATTTTTCACGACTATGTAATAACAATGGCTTGTTATTTGATGGTATTTTATAATAATCTTAAGTATTTCGTATATATCTCCAGCTAAGTGAAATATTAATTTGATACCATTGAAAAATATGATTCAATGACAGATGATTATTGTAATTACTACCCTTTAGTTCAGTTATTTATTCGTTATAATTACTAAAAAATAATAAACATTTTCTATAAAACAAAATACTAATATGTAAAATAGATAATTTAATGGTTGATAATCGTGTAAAATACAATAACGAATATACTTTCGTGGATGACAAAGGTAGCGCAGGTTGCGGTGTTTCGCATATCACAGATCGCCAAGACCCGTCTTGATACAAAGTCCCTAATGTAGTTATCAAATTTTATCAGAAAAAAATTATGATAATTTTACCAACACTATATTTTAATTATAGGCAGTATGCACATAAACATAATTTATCAAATAACATTTTATTTGATAAAAGAAATAAAATTTATTGAATTTTTTTAACGTTTGATCAACAAACAATAATTAATAAATACTGCAGTATTTTGAATTTATATAACATTCGGAAATTAAATAAAAAACAACATATATATATATATACATTAGGTTTTTGAAATGAATGTGTTATTAAAAAATTTCAGGGGAGGGTCTATACTTGCATACTGTAATAATAATATATTTTGGTTATATAATAACTTTTGATATTTTTACCTTCATAATTATTATGAAGGTAATACAATCAAAAGTTTTATTTTCATATAGCAGTTTAATGGTCATAAGTTCTAAAGTGAATTTACCGTCCCAACTTGACTAAACCTATCTAAATGAAAGAAATAAGTAATGAAGTTCTAAGAAACTTTTTCTCATACTAGAAATATAATATATTACTACACTATACTATACTCATACTATATTTGTTCTACAAATACAGATTTGCGTAGTCCTCAATTCTAATTTTAATTAAAATTAACTGATAAGGTATAGGACTGCTCAACAGTAACATCAAAAATTACCGCACAATGAAAAGAGCAGTTTCTTTATACTCACTCCCTTTGCTTTATATACACACTCGCATGTATGTTATTTGTTTAGTGTTATTTGTTTTACCAAAACTTTTCCTCTTCTGCTTATTTTTGTTTCCGTTAAATCCAAAACCGTATTCGTGGCACATCCGATTCCTCTAGTTCATTTCCATAGAAACAAATTACAAACTACACTACAGCAGACAAGGAACACGTTGCTTCAAATCGTATATACGACACCAAGGTACCGGTCCCCGTGGAAAAATACTAAATTTACATGATGTCATAATAACGTTTCTCCTTTCCACACTATTTTCTCGGTTAGTTTTAATTAATTCGATAGTGTCAAATATCACATATGAATTCTAATTATTTCCATAATCATGTTCCTTATGCTTATTACCGAATGAACGGTATTCATATTCTTACTACAATTACTCTTTACGCATATTCAATTGTAGATCCAATATCATTACATCGTAAACGTTTACAGAATTTTACTTAAGTAATAATATTTCATTGAAATTATTTATCACCCCAGAGTAAGTAATTTGATTTGGAATTAATTTAAAAATTAAAAAAAGTAATGATTATAGTCGAGTATAAATGTAGAAGCTGTAAGTATTTAAGTGGGCAAACTGTGTGGGTAAGTTACGAATGGCCTCGATTTAAAAATAAAAATATGCTAGACATTCCACCAACCCTTTGAGAAATATATCCAAAATTTGGAATCAATGCCGTCGGTAGGTTTCGTGCCAGTAGGGCGAAGTGGAATAGATCACCCCAATAAAAATAATTAAAGATACAATTTTATTTAGTTGGAGGGGGTCATAAAAATATTTTTTTAAATAAAAGTACGCCAATTGTTACATTAAATATAATTCTCTAGGGTTAAAGTCAAAGACATAGTTGTCTGCCCAATTAAATATATTAAACTTAGAACTGAAAAATGTATTCATAAAATTTTTAATATTTCAGTTTGTGGATCAGCAACAACGTTTACCGCAACATTTGATTTTAAAATAATATTGCTAACACTTACAATAATGGTTTGTTCTGTAGAACATTTAGTAAGGAAGTTGTAGCGGAACTGTGAAATGACAAGATTTTCCTAATCATCTTTCTTCATTTATTGAGGAAAAGTGTCAATTATTTTGTTAATTGTATATTTTACTTATAAAAAATGTTTTTTATTTTTTAACTGAATATGTAAATATATTTTTTATCTGTATAACTGACTAATTACTCACTCTCATTTAGGTACAATTAAAATTAGTGTCAGATTAAATGAGGGACAATCAAAACTGTTGTCTAAAAGCGCTGAATTTTGCTGAATGTAAACTGTAGCCTTTCTGAATAGAAACAGAAAATATTTTAAATATCAAAAAGAACTACTATCAAATGTATCCTCTAGCACTAATAATTCTTTATTTGGCACTAATTTTCGAAGGTTTAAGATTAAAAAAGCATATCAACCAATTATTTTTCAGAAGAGCTAAATAAATTTTATTTATTTTTTTTTTAATATGCCTCCCAATATAATCAATGGTGCACAATTATCATATAAAAAAATATTTTATATTTTATAAATAGACTAATAATCAAAAATTCGAACTTTGGTTATGATATTCCATTAAATCTTGACCCCAGTTTTATAGCTTAAAATATTTTTTGCTGTACTGTCAATAGATATAAATATATACAGAGTGATCAATTTTTAAACATTTAAATAGGATTAAGTCTACTTATATTACCTAGCATATTTAAATATAATTTTAGGTATTAACATTTATATACAGGATGTTCAGTAAGTCAGGAAACGGGTATCTATTGTTCTCATTGTTACAAACAATGAGAACAATAGAAACCCATTTCCTGACTTACTGAACACCCGGTATATAAATACATTTTTTACTAAATGTTGAATTATAATGAAGCTGTTGTTAAAATAAAAGACATTGCATTTACAGTAATTTATTACATATCATTGTAGCTGAATTTTACTGAATTAGAAATATGTTTAATTGTTATGAAAAATTATTTTTGAATGTATTGTAAAACAAATAAATTTAAAAAGTATTCTATTAAAAATTTGTACTAGTAGTATTTTATTACAAATATCTATAGCACTTATTATATTTTTGTTTAATAAATGCCTTAATTATTACTACTAAAATTCAATATCATTTAGAAACATATTTTTTTCACTGAATTTTTATTGTTAAAATTTTAAATCTGTATTCATTTTGAAAGTACTTAAATTTTTTATTCAAATTACATGTTTGAATATTATGGAAAATATTATTCAAGTACGTATTGGAGTAATATTTTTCAAAAGTATACACCAATACTTGAAAACGTTCATAAATAAGACTTTTTTTTTTATAATTTTAGTTTTGCTGAAATTTAAACGATTGGAGTAAAGACGTTAACTGGAGCGAAGGTAAGAGCCCTGCAATCAATTTCAATGTAATTTTTCAGAAGATTACTTATATTTCCAAAAACAATTTCCTGAAAAAGTATTGTTTGATAAGGAATAGGTAATTCATCTAATTATCAAACAATTTGAGATTTATTGAACTTTAAAATTATATAATAGATATTTTTATACAAATTACTTCTAATACTGAAAAATAAAATAAAATACTTTAATAAATGAATTTATATTAAATTTTGGTATGCAAACGACTAAAAAATAGTACATAATATTTTTAATAGTAAAAGATCCTTGTAAAATGTTTCATATAAAAATATATATCAGAAATAATTCAAAAAGAATAAATTGTGTAATATTTCATATAAAAAAAAATAATGACGTTATACTCATTCAATCTTTGAACACCATCAATAAGTCACTTGTTAAAATAACGAGCAAGTCATTATCAAATCAGTATTTTGAAATATCCCAATTCAAATATTGGTTTTTATTGCTATCAAAATCCTTTAACAATAGCGTTTGTATACTACTATATAACAATAATATAAATAAAATTGTGTTAATAAACTATCTTAATTAAAATAATATTACTTTTAGCTTCTATGCGAAGCTGAGAAGGTATTGGTTTTACTAAGATGTGTTTATTTTTTGTGTCTGTTATCACTTTTTCTCAGCTCTCACCGAACGGATTTCTTTCAACGATACGTCAAAAGATCACAAATCGTATCTAGTCAAAGACATTACCCTCAAAAATTGAAAAAAATTCCCTCGTTCCTCGTAAATGGGGGAAACCTCCAAAAAAATTACTAATTTTCGAAATTTTTTCAATATTTTTTACTTAAAATTGCCATAACTTTTTTAAAAATAACCAAATCAATATAATTTTTTTTTTATAGATGCATGATGTCTTTACCTATCATTTGGTATATATTTTTTTTATATCTGACCCTTTAGCTGCCAACAGGGAGGGATTTAATATGATAACTTTTTCACAAAAAAATTACTTTTTCAACTAAAATTTTGAAAGTGTTCCGGAAAGTCTGACACTTTTATATATATCTTAAATTAAAGCTAATGTAATTTACTTTATTATGAAAAAAAAAATGTCGGACTTTATTTTGTCTTCACGGTGAAAATGGCTACCGAATGCTATTATTGAGTGAAAATTCTCGATTTTATTTTTCATTTTTAACTTTATAATACTATAACTTATTGAAAAGTGTATGGATCAACATAATTATTTTATGAGAAATAATATTTTTTAATAATCCCTTTTTTATTCAACTTACTTTATCATTATCAGGATATTAATAAGGAACTAGCAGATCATGTAGCTTTTGGAATAATCCACCAATTTTTTAAAATTATTAATATTATTTTACTATTTGGTTTTTTTTGTAGCTATCATTTATTTTATCAGCTCTCACTTGACCTACTTTATTGACAAATTTTTTTTTTAAATTAAACACTATCTACAGACTTGCATCGAAGCGTTTTTTTTTTTTTGATAGTGATTTTAATCACTGTCAGATATTATACTTGATCCAACTATGCCACGTCACCACTGTGCCGCGACCCCCCGTGCTGGGTTTTTTATACTATAACTGGTATGCCTATAATTTCAATATTCCTCACAAGCTACTTTACATTTTTGTCATTCATTTTCTTACGCGCCCTTGAATTTTTCATGACTTAGCACAGCTCCTCAAATTTGTTTTCGCAATTTAAAATGAATTTGAGGTGAGCTAATATTTTATTTTTTTAGATAACTGCATGAGTAAAGGTAGAGACATCCACCATTTATATTCTTCATTTGTCACGTGATTTGATTTAGCTAGCAACATCTAAACTTTAAGCACTTTTATATACAAATTTCAATATCAAATCTCATTAATTCAATTAATTGAGCTGTGTTATCAATTGTAAATACTAAAGATTTTTTTTTTTTATAGAGTAACTCTTATTTTTGAACAATATCTTCCTTATTATACAATTACCTAACTTCAACTTCATAGTCATTTAATTAATTAATCGCACGATAGGATTATTGTCTTAATTAATAATAAAAATGAATTAAATGATACAAAGAGTTCCGAATAATAAACAATGTTTTTAAGACTGAAAAACAATTTAGAAAATAATACGACAAAAATAATAATAAATGCATTAAAAAATGAAAAATGATCTCTGGAGATAGAAAATCGGGAGTGGTGAGTTTCCATTAGAAGTCTTTTTGAATTCGGTGCTTTTGATAACATGTTGTTGATAAAATAAAAAGCTTGGAGACTAAACACGTGTTCATAAATCCCACGGCACCAATTTGTCGATTTTTGAATTCAAAACCAGAAAAGGTTTCTCAACTGTCAAGTTTCGCTATCATCGGTAATAATTTTTTTATTTATGTTACACTTACTGTCATTAACTTACTATTCGCTATATCTACATGACGAACACACGATAGATATAAAACATACCATTACTTAAAATTACAATATGATCACCTTTAACTTCCTATAACTTTTAGATAACTGATATACAGTGGTACAGCATGTTCTGACAAGTCCTATAACTTTTGATTAAACTTTTAATTAAAATTAAATTTTCCTAAAATAAACTGCCACTCGTGTGAAAAGTTTCTTTAAAAAGTAAACTGCCACCAAATTACTCATAAAATTATACTGTCATACTATTACCTGGATGCATTTACTAATTAATTAATTTTTTTAATACAACTTATTTTTATATTTATCATTTATGAAAACTTAAAATTAATTAGTTAATCTTTAAATATAAACTCAGCCAAACGTAGACATAAACATTGTAGTACGTCGGCTTCACCTGACGTAGACACAAAAACATACAAAATTGTACTTTTTAATGTTAACCGTGTTTCTTTGGCTCTTCCCGAGTACACTTGTCGGAATACACCCAACATCTTAATATTCTCAAGATATCGAGCCACTATTATAGTAATTACTAATTAAAGATAAATTTTAAAACAATGCAAAAAAAAATTGGTGTTAGCTATCCCTAGCCACTTTATGAAGGGCGGCAATTTTTTTATTAGTATTATAGACTAAAAAAACTAGCACAGTGGACACATGTCTAAATATCTGATAGTGATTAATATCACTATAATAAAAAACGCTTCGATGCGAATCTGTTAAATTTCAGAATAATTTCTATATTAGTAATTTTAGAATTTCTGTTTTTAAATTTCACTATAATATTATATTGAAATTTATTAGTATGATTTTAGAATTTTATTTTAATATAGGTTAAAAGTGAGCAGACGATCCGCAACATTTTCAAAAATTAATTTAAAGAAAGTATTTTTTATAAATAAGCGGTATTTCAAATCCTTCCTATACATTGTTTTATTATTTTTCATAAAAATCGAACCAAATAAAAGCTTATTATCTCATATAATTATTCTAATAATAGAATATTATTCTATTAAAATAACAAATTTCATAGCATTTTAAAATGCAGAAAATGAATTTTAAAAATAACATTTTTTTACGGTAGTATGCTTATGAGATATTTTTTTAAATTTCTAAAATTGAGAGGATTTTTCAAAATTTTGGCAACCAAAAGTTTTAAAATAGAGTTCTTTTGACGCATAGATTAACAAAATTAGTCCAGTGAGAACTGAAAATTTCCATGAATAGACATAAAAAAAAACTATCATGATTAAAGTAGCACGTATCGAAGTTAAAATCAATATTAAAAAAATTTTAATATTATAATCGAATAATTAAAAACTTAATTAATTTTTGCCGAATTTTTTTTTTTATCAAAAATATGATGGAGTACAAATTTTTGAAAATTTAATAACCAAAAGCCTTTGTATGAAACAATTAATCCTAAAATGAACCGTTTGTTAAGTATAAGCATAAAAAAAAAATTTCCCATAAAAGTGTAAATTTATTTTTACTGCTAAAATAAATTACTTCGGTGTTACTAGTAATAATTTTTTGTGATAAATTCTCACCAAATGTATCTACCTCATTACCTCTATCATAATATAAGGAAAAAATAGAAAATTATCCCATAAATCGCCTAAAAGATTAAACTTAATTAAGGAAAATAATAAAAAAAACACAGGACTGAAAAATTATAAAATATAAGTATTTAATGATGGCACAAAACTTTAATTTTAATCAATCATCTTATTAAATATTCTGTTAGATAACTAATTAAAATTAACAAACAATATATACTAACAAAGAAGCGTAGAAACAACACTTATGTGCACCTGTAGGTCCTGACGGACGACATACTTGTATGTCNTGTTAGATAACTAATTAAAATTAACAAACAATATATACTAACAAAGAAGCGTAGAAACAACACTTATGTGCACCTGTAGGTCCCGACGGACGACATACTTGTATGTTGGTATATACCGGTACAGTATCCGTCCATTCACACATTTACTCATGCAATGAAATTTATTTGATAACACAATTTTGACCAAATTTTGTAGAACTTAATTTTTTTGTACATATTCAAACATGAATTTAATTATACTAATGGATTAGAAATATACATAAAAATAGAAATATACATACCAAATAATCATTTTATTTAACAATTAAACTATAAATTTTTTAATATCAAATACAGTAATTAATCCTCATCTTTCTCAATTATGTCTTCTAATTCCTCAGATGCTGTTTTATCTTCTGGAAAACTATTTGAACTATTAATAACATTTGATGAATAATATGGATCAATTTTTGAAATTCTCATTTCCATTGAACTTAAAAAGGGTGATTCTCTAAATTGTGGCAAGCGAGTAAAAGTTAAAAACACTTTTAAGAATTGATCAGGTGTTAGATCACCAAACTGGGTGAATATTGTATGTCCAAGAGCAAAAAAATGAGGTCCACATCCAGGTATCCACTGTCTAAAAAGTTAAGGAAAAATTTTTTTTATTAGTTTTAAAGTGACAATAAAAAAGGAAAGTAATAAATCTATTAATTTATAATTAATATTTTATATAATTAATATTAACTTTCAATTACAGTAATGAAAACCTATAACTGTTGAAATAAAATTATTTAGTAAGAGATTGAAGTCTAATTTTAAAAAAAACTAATTTTAAATAAATTGGAAAAATTATTATAATTAATACAAAGTTAATCAATTAACACTAGCCACTCGATTTCTTTTTGTCAACTTTGATTTTAAAATAGATACATATTTTACTAGCTTATAAAATAAAAAATGATATAAATGACTTGGTGAAAACAATTTTCTACCCATTACATATTTTATTTTGGAAGTTATTAATATCTTAAAATATAAACTGAAGGCGAGTTGCAAATACTATAATGTTTATTATTAGACATTTCTAAACCACACTTCTCCTCCCTACCGAATTAACATCTATACTAGCTTTAGTGTACAGTGTAACAGAGTATTGCACTCCATTTTGAATTAGAAACGTTCATTATAACAAGATTGATGTACAACTAAACCAAGCCATGTGATTAATGACTGAAACAGTCAAAATCAAGTACAACTCTACTCCTGCCTATATTCCTATAAACCTCCACTCTACCTACAACAACCTACTGTCTACCTCGTCTGTATCTCATAATATTAAATTTTACTAATTTTGAATTTTGTCTTCTAATATTTTGTTATTATTTTACTTTTATTTAAATTTACATTTATTTTTATTTGTATATTTATGTTTATTATTATTATAGTTATATTATTTAATACTGAAGCTGTTATATGTAATAAAACTAAATATTCTTGATATAGTATATGTCCCTCATATCAAAGACGAAAGAATACTTACATAACATAAATTCATAAATTATTTTACACAATACGATGATGTCTGGTATGTATGTTTAGCAATACATAGTAAATTTATAAAATTAAGTCAACTCTCATGTTGACTTCAGATATTAATTTCATAAGTGTTATAAAAAATATCTTTTATAGATGATATAAAATATTTTTATAGCATTAAAATATTCAAATTGTTGCATGATTAAAATTTATTATCTTACTCTAACAGGGGTATCACAAAGTTTTTACGACTCAAAGTATGATGCTTGACAAAATACCAGTAAGGCTTCAATAAATCTTGAGTTAAACCTTTTTCATCAAAAATATCTCTGCGTCCTACCACTCGAATTAGAGAAATTGATTTTTCATCTGCTTCTTTTAACTGCCAAAAATAACAAGATATTAATTTCAGTAAATTGATAAATTCACATGCATTAAATTTACTTCTTTAAAACGTATTTTTTTATTTGTTGATCTAATTGATTTTGGTGGTAAAAAAGCACTTCTTGGGTAATTTTTTAAAAATTCAATTTCAAAAAAAGTTTGAAACAAAATAGTTTGAGTCTTGTAGTATTTGGCACCTGTTAGTGGTTCACTAGAATATCTCTGAAATGAATACAAAAATAAATTTGAAATATTTCTATTGAAATAATAAATAATCAATTGGTAATTTAATTTTAAATTATGTAATATTAAATAATATTAGGGATGGCATAGAAAACTCGACCTTAAATGAATCTAGTAGACTTTTTTATGTAAATCTGTACTCCAAAGATAAGCTATATATTTTAAAAATAGAGGACTTAAGATAAATACCATTGATGTATAGAAATCTGGTAAACTTTTACACAACAAGCATAAAAATATTTCAAATAAAATTTAAAATGCTTCACCTCACTGTACTAATAAAGTAATACAATATTATTCTACCAGTTATAGGTTAATGTACTAAACAATAAGATTAGAATTTTTTTTTAGCTAATCTTTTTGGCGTTTAATTGAATAAAATTTTGAAATGCCAACCCTGAATAATATACATTATCAATAAAAATTTATTTGATCTTCATTATATTTACCGTAAATAATGATGGTGGTAAAAAAAAATAAAATTCGGGTCTGCCGTAGGTCATTAAGCCAGTTTGAAATGTAAAACTATAAACCATATAATTAAGAAATTTCCTATTTGGCAATCCGGCAATAATTCTAACTGATGGATCTATTTAATAAAAATTAAAATATAATACTTCTTAATTTGCAATTTTATTAAAATATAAAATTGAAAATTTTCAAACAAAATAAGTGTTATATTTTTATTTCACAGTTTTGTTTACCAGTTTCTGAGCTATGAGGCTTCCATAGATGTTTGACAAAATTTATAATTTTCAATGAATCTAATATTAGTTAAACAGTAAGGTTACCATAGCTTCTATAAAAAATTGGATTAGTATGATAAGTAACAACATTTTTACTTCATGAAACTACAAACATGTACTTAAAATATGAAGTGCATATTTAACCCAGTTTAGAAAATCTCTGATAATATTTTTTAAAATTAATTATGGTCTATCTACATAGTTATTATAATTAAAATATAGGGTCTAAATAAATTAAAATATGTTATATTTTTATGTAAGAAATAAAGAGTAATCTAAATTTCTATTGAAATTTTTTAATTTTCGTAGAGAAAAAAATTGTAATTTAAAGAACTCTACAATAATATGCAATTAAATTATTTTATTCGCCCCTTCAGTGATAAAAATCTTTAACTAAAATTTTTATTTTTTTTATCTTATTTATATATAATTTATATGTAAATAAATTTTAATTAATAAAAATTGGTTTATGTGATAGCATACAAAAATGAAAAATTCTGTATGTAAAACAGTGAAATAACAATAGAATTTTGGTCTAATCTCACTGAACATGTTGTAACAGGTTGAATTGTTTAAGCCTCTATTTTTCATTTGATTTACTAAGATTTATTAATTTATTTATTGAGTTAAAAATAGAGATTCTTATTAAAGACAATCATAGTTAAAGATTTTCATCTTCAAAGGGATAAAAATGCTTAACTATAATTGAAAAGAATATATAGCGAACTACACAAAATTTGTTACTATTTTTAGGAATAGGTACTAATGGTTATTTATAAAAATAAATTTATCAAAAAACAATATTTTAAGTATTTACACAATTTCTCATTTATTTGGTTTTGTAAAATATATATTTAAATAAAAATGCTAAAAAAGTTATATTTATTACCTTTATAATTCCATGGCTTTGAATGTGGTAAAATACTAGATAAGAATTTTGAAACCCTATCTCCCTGATCCATTCGATCTTGAAATCCAATTTTCCAAAGTAAAAGTAAATTTCCTTGACTTAAATGAATTCTGCTATGGTACTTGTGTTTTAAGTCCTAAAAATTTATGTTAAGTAAAATTTTATAAAATATTTAATTATGTTTAAAATTTTTAGTTATTTTAACTTAAAGAAAATTAATTATGTATCTAAATTCAATTTAATATCATACATCGATACTTTGGGCCAAGCAATTGCTACAATCATTATTTTTCTTTCGATTTTCATATTACCACACTATACTATATAAGATATTGTTACCATAAATTAAGTGATTACAATATCTTAAATATTATAAAAATAGACATAGCACTTGTGTTCTACAGTATTAATATATCAACACTATAACCAAGAAAATCTATTCATCAAACTTACCTTTAAAAAAAACTAATAAGAAAAATATTCAACAATTTAAAAAAAAATAATTTAGGCCTTTACGATACATTTAAATTAAAATTAACTGAAAAAATTGTGTACAAAATTAAATGGCATAATTATTTTTTTATAATGATAAAAATGGCCCACTTTTTTTATTTATTTAAACAAAATTTAAAGCTAAAAATCTTTTTCCAATAATTTAACCAATAAAAAATATTATAAGAATTTTTTACCATAAAGTGATTTTTAGTTATCAAATTGTTGTAATATTTATACAATATAAATGAATGAATGGTACAGAGGAAAAATGGTTATTGTTCGTTTTTGTAAATTTATCATGAGAGTGAAAATAGTTTTAAACTTTTATCTTTTTAATGATATAACAAAAATAGAATTTAAATATTAGAAAATTAAAATTTTTTTCATAGAATATATTTCATTAGTTGATAGATGCTATTGATAATGAGCTATTGAATCAAACTAAAAAATTTAAATTAAAAAAATGAATTTTCATCATTTTTTACTGTAATCATCATATATGAACCATGTATAATTCAAGTATACTTCATATAAATGAAGCCACCCTATCACTGCATTACAATTGTAATAAAGATATTTTTTTCATTTATTTTTAAGGTTTTTATTCAAATATTTGAAATAAACTCCTTTTTTTTTTCTTGTAGCAATTTAATAAAATTTTGAGTAATCATTTTAATTTCTGATTACACTATTGCTTAAAGCTTTTCCCCAGAAAAAATTCTAGATTTAATACTGGGTAAGAAACAATATTTTATAATTATTATTATAACATTTATTCCATAATGATAAAATACTTACTGTTAAAAATTCTCTGAATATTTCACAATCATTTTCATACAGAATCATATTATAATTTGTATCTTTCATTATGTAATTAGTTAGTAAACAAGGACCAGGATTAGCCTCTATTAATGTAAGTGTTTTTTGTTTATCAGGCTGCTTATCCAGATGTGAGCATATTACTTTAGCCGCATCTCCTAAAGAATTAATAGTAAAGATGTATAATTTATTTATTTAATAAAATTAAACATCTCCTACAAAATACTTGAATACTTTGTTAAAACTAGTTATATTTTAAGTTACATTTTATGTCTAGGTAAAAATTGGAACATTTTCTATGTTAGAAATAGTTAAAAATAGAATTAATTGATTTGAAAAAATTTGCAAGAGAATTATTGAGTAATGTTTTAAAAAGGAAATTTAGAATAACAATATACTAATAAAATTCACATTAATATTGCTAAAATACAAATTATATCTTGATAATCACTAGTGTATCGCACCTCTTATGTTGAAAATATTGATCTATAGTTAATATATAAAACAAAAGATTGACTGTTAGGTTTTTAAATATTAAGTCATATAGCTAATAATGACTTATATCAATATAAATTGAATTTAAGAAACAAATAATATTTTCTCTATATACCCACAATGTTCAATTTTAATAAGAAACTCATGTAAAAAAGTGACTAATAAAATAAACAATCACCAAATTTGTCAAAAAGGTTGTTTAAAAAACTACTTTAGCAAATTTTACATTAAATTCTTCTCAGACTTCACAAATTTTAGCACTGTTATTTCATAGTTTAGCTAGAATTGAATAATTTTCAATTCTAAAATCAAAATATAACATAATAAATCTATTAGAAAAAACATAGAACCTACTGGCTACATCTTGATTATGTACAAACATAGTTTCTGGATACTTGCGTTTTTTGTATAATGATATGTTATATTTTGACTCATCAATTTCTACAGACGAGTATAACCTACGAAATCGTTTTTGACCAACCCATTTCACAATAGAGTTCTTCAATAACCACACTCTATTCTTTATTATGGTCATGATTTTTTAGATATTTAATATTTTTTAAATATCTACATTGTATGAATACTATCTTCTATTTAATTCATCATTGATATTTTTTAAGCACTGTTTGATGAAATTACATGATAATTTCTATAAGAACAAAAACATAAACATTTATTTAAAAAAAATGAATACTGATAATATTTTAAACATGAGCATAAATAACAAGATAAATGTAGTGATAATGGATTAAAATTAATTTTCTTCAATCGATTTGTCGATTTAAACTAGGTGATTTTATTGTCGAATCGATTTATTTTTAGTTAATTTTTTAAAGTTAGATTTTTTTTAAATAAAAATTTTATTCTTTGGCATTTTTTAAGTTTACGATTTTTAAAATTTCAAGAAACGTTCAGTAACGCGAAAAAGGAGAAAGCAGCCTCCTTTTGACCAATATCGACAACCGTATTTGTGTCAAATCGGCGTTATCATTGCGTTCGTTTCGTTTGCCATACGATTTTGTTCAATATTAAACTGTTAATAAAAGTATAAGTTAAAAACTAGCAAAATGTTTTATTATTAATCATGTCATTACATATGTCAAAGGCTTTACCATAGTTATTCAGTAATATATCACTGTATAATTATCTATTAAAATGAAATTTATTATGCAAATGTATATAAATTTATTTTATTTTAAATTTTACCAAGATTCAAAAGCGCTATCTGGTTGATTATTCTATTAACTGTCATAATATTAATGTGTTAATATTTAAAAAAAAATTTTTTAATCAATTCATCTTGACCGATTTTTTCATTTAAATTGATTCACTTTTGAAAATCGCTTATCACTAGATAAATGTATGTTTCGATAACTTGGAGGATAATAAAAGAAAAACCTTCTCTTTTTCAGATAGGAATCATAATTGATAAAACCCTTATCTTAAGTTAATTTTTCAAAACTAGTAACCTAAATAAATAACAATAAAATTGAAATTAAATAAATGAATACGATAGAAAAATGCATACAGTTCTCTATTACAGGTGGTTTGATTTATCATCCTGCATAAAATGAAATTTTAATAATTCGAATAAATTTCTTGTATTAATGCTTTCCATATATAATCAGTGTCCAAAATTAAAGCATCCCCTGACATTTTGTGATTCGACTTAAAGGGGACGCTAGATTGTACTCCAAATAAGGGGGATTCTGTCCATCCTCACTTTAACCACTGCGAGTAACCCAAGTAACCAAAAAGTTTTCTTATACGGAACGCAAAAAAAAGTAAGAAATCCGGTCTAGTCTATGAGTATAAGATCTGTGATCTACCCGTGATTATGCCAGTGTTAAATGCAACGAAGTTTTTTTATTTCTTTTGATATTATAAATTCTATATAAGTAGTCTCGATATTTCTATTTCGACAATTAGTGGACATCAATATGAATTGGCTTTTTTAACAACGTATTTTAAACATATTTTAAATTAAAGCTTATATCCCGGCACCTTATCTTCTCTGTGCAAATAGTCGACTTATTTAAAAAACATGCTATTTTTATGTTAAGAATCTCGATTTTATATTTTATATTAATATAATTTTTTGAAAAAAATATAACCTATAATACATACAAATATTGTTAAATTATTTTATTTTAAATATTATTATAAAAGTTAAATTTACTAATACGTATGGAATAAAATATAATTGTTTTCTAGGAGTGATACGCTTGCATATAGAATAATGTGTAACATCAAGGCACTTTTTTATAAAATCGTTATCTTCAAAATTAATTGACTTGCGATAGCCAATCAATCCAGTGGTGTCGAACAAAATCAATTAGGTTTCATGGTTAGAATGCATTTTGATCATTTATGAAAGTTTTGGTTGAATATTTTAGTACACATTTGACATAATTTATTTTTTGTCTTTTTATTTGTTTCGGATAAATACAAATTTTATATTTACTCAACTATTTAATATATATGCATGTATGAATTTGGCGAAGAGTTTTAATGAAACCACCTCGTGACATACATTTTCAGATCCTCGGACGTAAATCGCAAGAAAAAACCTTTTTAAACTTTTATTGTCCTTGCAAATAATAGATATAACAGATACATTTAGCTACACCCCCTCCTAAAAAGTCAAATAAGACATGAGATTCATGTCTGATGGAGATTCAACCCTTCATTATGAATTTTCTTTTATGGAATCAAATTAAATTAAAAATATTGAGATAGGGTTAATTTTTTTACCCACATCTTATCCCCATAAATTATCTATGCTTATGTGCTAACATCTTCCATTTGCAGAGGACTACTTAAAACATGTTATGCACAGTAATAATTTCTTTTAATTTTACTGATAGCGCTGGTTCAAGGGTAGCAATCGCCTACATCCCCCATAAATACGCCCCTGGTATACACAAGAATTATTAATATTCAAACAATTCAAACAATTCAAATAATTTTATTAATATTATATAATGAACAGCATATAGTTTATCAAATATATAGTTATAGTTACAACATTAATAGGCGATAAATAAATAGAAAGATAATCCAACCAGACACGGTCTATTAATAGCAATAATTTTAGTATATTTGTGCGATAAATTCAAACAACTATTTTTAGCAGATAGAACAAATATTTTATAAACGGCGACAAATCATTGATAATTTTCAATTCGATATTTGAGAAATTTAATACTAACAAAAAAAGGAAAAGCGACAAATTCAAATAAAATTTGTTAAGTTAATAAGCAAACTGGCAACGTATGAAATTCATAAGCTTTAAAAATGATTACAATACGCTGTCCCTTTTAATTATATAAACTTATGTAAGCAACGTTGCCAATTTGTTTATGAACTTATTTCTAACCCGCAGGACATGAAATAACGCAACAGAGTAACTATTATTAAAGATAAAATTTCTTCCATCTTACCATTCGGTCACTGAATTACGTTATCTCATGCAATATATTCATTGTACTATACATTTATGACACTTTAATTTTGTTCATCCGAATATTTGAGTGTCCCTCTTACTACTTACCTCGATAAACTTCAGTATTCATTTTTTCAAATATCTGTCCATCGAATTATATATAATCAATGAATTTGTGTCATTTTGTTGTGTAGTTTACAATTTATTGCTCGAATATATTTATGACTATTTTTATCATTAGATGTTTCACGGTTGCACATTTCCATCTGCCTAAATATACAAATACTAATAAATTCCGAAGTACTGGTCTATTAGTTATTATCTACCAGTCGTTTTTTAATTAGACCATTTTCTATAATATAATGTATGTTGCTAACTAAACAAATAAAATTGGTACTCTAATAATGGATAAAGGAAAGGCATAAAAAGTATTTAACATAGCCTAACCACCAGTGCAATAGAATCAAACTCTAACTTATGGACTAAAGAATGACAAATTATCCAATGAGCAAAGTAGAAAGTTTTCACATTTTAAGAAAACTTAAATAATAGCTACAATGCTAATTTTTCATTATTATACTAATTTTTCAATCAATATATTCTATTATTATACGTCCTACCTAAAATCATACTAATGTAGTTAACTTAGTGAGAATTTTTGTTGGTAATAAATAAAAATCTACAAATATAATATTTACATTTAATTAATTTATAAAAATACTTTAAATTATAAAAAAAAATGTTTTTATTATAAATAATAAAAGCACTTATCAAAAATTATTATAACACTAAAGTATGTTCATTATAAACTACAATTGATTATAAATTCATAATGCATAGCAAAATTTAATATAAACATTTTAGTCTAGTTAGTTAATTCATTTTAGCATAAAAATTTAATTTACACAATATAATACAATTAAAAATTATAAATTTCTCAGTTCAGTAATAAGTTATTAATAACATCTATGTATAAATAAAAGAATACCTGTTTTGGGAGTCACTCAACCTGTATACCATACTGCCATCTAGATCAGCTGACTCTTTTGTCGGCATACTGGACATAAAATCTTGACAAAACTGGTACACTAAAAATTATTATTTAATTATTTTGAACTATGAACACTTAATCAATTTTTCATTAATAATAATAAGTTTTTTTGGAATTATAAATATAAATTTATAAAAGTGTTAAAGCCATAACTATTGCAACAATAGTTTTACTTAAAAAAAATCAACTATTAATACATTCCTTATTATTATGTAACTTATATAAGAACATATAATTAATAATTTATTTTTGAGCACATAATTTTTATGCAACATATTTGAGACTCAAATTTCCAAAAATTTAAAAAGCCATGATTAAAATAGTATGACATTTATCAAATGAACATAATTACAAAGACTTGTTGAGTCATTTTCTGC
Source organism: Daktulosphaira vitifoliae (assembly GCF_025091365.1). Lineage (NCBI taxonomy): Eukaryota > Metazoa > Arthropoda > Insecta > Hemiptera > Phylloxeridae > Daktulosphaira > Daktulosphaira vitifoliae. The sequence goes on along the minus strand of NW_026099575.1, from coordinate 15,811,778 downwards.
AACTAAATATGTATCTAAACTGCTAGCTAGTTTCCAGCAAGAATCCACATATTCTTGTTCAATTTTTTCCATTAATTCAGTATCAATGTAATCTGCTGATGAACTTTTCTTCCACAAAATAGTAAATTGTTCACATGCATTCCATAACTAATGTATAATCATTAAAATATAAAAATAAATAATAGCTCTTAGAAGGTTTGTAATATTTATGATCACATATGTAAAAATACATGTATATACATAAATGAGACTTAATTTTTTTAAATAATAATTCCTACTTTTTTGTATTAAATTAATAAGTTTTTAAAAAAATATTATAAATAAAAATAAACAATGTCTATTTTTTAATGTAAATATTATACATATTGAATATATTTTAATCTTACTAATGATAATGATTGAAAAGATAATTTTTCCATCAAACCTTCTAACATGCACATTTTAATAGCCAATGAAATGTGTGTTTCTAGAACTATAAAACAAAATAAAATTTAGTTGGTAGATGTTTAAAAAAAAATCCCTTATTACGAAAGTTACCAATACTTTTTAATTATTATTCTCAAAATATTTTTATCTAATATTAATCTTTAATTTCAAGTTATAATATATCATTGAAAACCATAAATATTTTAAGTTCATTAACAATAATAAAGTAAAAATATCGGGTAAGTTTAACTTTTAAAAAAATAATTGTCTACTTATCAAAATATAAATATTATTGGTTTATGCAAATTTTTATAATATATAAGTTTAACAAATGAAAGATCTAAATGTTGAGATACTATAAATAACATAGAACTTACCCATTTCAAAACCTTCTAAACCATTCTTAACTTTTTCAAAATTATCAAATAATTTTGATCCCAAATATTTAGAAGCAACACTAAAGAAATAAGTTTGCAATTTATAAGTAGTAGATAGAATCCATAATCTTATAAAATACAAACGTCTAACATCCAATGAATAATTATATTTTTTTAAGTCTAAAAAATATTTTTTCATTAACTATTATGAGTTTTTGCATTATAATTTAATTAAATACAAATATATGAATAAAAAATTACCTTTAGTTTGTAATTGAGAAATCATTTCTACTGCTTGTTTCACTGTGATAAGCAAACGAAATATTTTGTTGTAACTATTTATAACACCATTAGTTAAAATCAAACTTAGAGGAAACTTAACCTTAATTTATAAATTAACAAATTTAAATTTAGTTTCGTTATACTTTGTAAATATTTAAACATCAACATACATCATAAGTAATGGTAAGGCGTTCTAATTCATCAGCGAAATTGTCACTTGTTATAATACCTTCTCTAAACAAACTATGTTTTTCATTTTTATAATTTAACGATAAGTTGCAAGAATGGTCACTTATAGATAACATTGAGCTGTGATCTTCACTAATTAGTGAATAAAAACAATTGTTTAAAAATAAATTTTGTTCAATCTAAAAATAAATTTTTGCACAATTATATCATAATTTATTAATAACCTAGGAAAAAATTATAATTCAAAGGATTCTATATAAAATAATTAATTATTTTTATCATCAAATATTTATTTTACAATATCAAAGGATTGTCAATCTGTCTAAAGTCATTTTATTTTTAACTGTATGATAAATAATAAAAAAAATATGAGTAAAGTAATGGTAACAATTAACTCAAGTTAAATATGAATACCAATAAGTAATAAAATTAAAAAATTTAACTAGTTTATTTAAAGCCAAAAAATAATTAATTTTCATTATTTTTAACTTTTTAAGTTTGAGTATCGTCAAAGATTGATATTTATTATTCTAATTTCCTATTTTATAACATTAGTAAAACTATAGGAGCTAAAATTATTCCTGCCTTCTACCAGAGAAATCCAAGGAATTATATTTAGTTATAAAAATATATTATTTAGAGTAAATTTTTTATCATTATCTAAAGAGTACATATAAGAACACACATAACATCTTAATTTAACTATTTGAGAATCAGAGAACAGGTGAGCAGCATTGGCAAAATTTATTTTTATGACATAATAGTAACATAATTATATGATAATTAATATATTATATCAATATTATGTATATTTTATGCCAATCTATGTTAATATAATAGTTTTTAATCAAGAAAAAAAATTATAGATTGTAGTATTTATTGAATTATTTTCATTTATAACCATAAATGAGTCAAAAAATTCTATCACATTATTAATTTTAACTTGATGGTTATAATTGAGTGAAAAAAATTAAGATATTTAAATAACAAATTAAAATAGTTAAGTTATAAAATTAATTTAAGAAATAATAATTAAATAAGCTTAAACATTAAATAATAAACCTTTGAATTAAAGTAATTTAAAGGTTAAACTTTTTTTAAATCTTTCTTTTGATTTTTGAGTAACACCATATAGGATTATTATATGACACATTTAATTTCTGAGGTAATAGTCATACATTACTTAAGGTTGTTACTTAAAATCATTAAAACAATGATTTTTACAAATAAAATAGATATTAATTTATTCTATAAAAAATTGAGATAAAAGTTGATATTTTCAGTTTTAAAAAGATACAATTAGTTTAAGTAAAAATTTCATGAAAAATATAATAATAAAAGTGACGTACTAACTTATATTAGATCACTCACAAGGCAACAATTGATGAATTATAAAAAGTTTTGTTACCAAATATTTTAATTTTTTATAATTTATATATTGTAATATTTTATTAAAAACCAATATTTTTTTAAATTTTTGTAATAGATAGTACTCTTATATAAAAACATATTCCAAAATCAAAATTATTTTAGAATATAAAATAATATTTAAGTGTTAACTTAATTAATTTACTTTATATTCCAAAGTTCTATCAATTGTGACAGTTTTTGTTACTTCTTCCAAGAAAATAATGTTGTATAGTGTTTTTAAATGATTGATACATTTATTTTTTTTAAGTATAATATTCCTTACTACTATACCAATACTGTCCAAAGCTTTTTGTACAATGAACACAAGAATATCAACTATTTCAAAACTTGATGGTTTTGTTAAATTTGATGTACAGTTACTGGAAAATCTATTTAATCAGATACAAACTTTATTAAAATTTATAATATTTTTTTCACTATGTCTTAGTAAATTTAATTAAACATAAGCATTAAAAATATATCATGTCACGGGTATTAGGTGTAAGCTATTATGATAGAATATGTTAATAGTGAATTTCAATTTTAGTCTAAACAAAATGATTATTTATAACTATTGATATATATTTTAGCAGTTGATCAATCAAAATTTTCATATTTTAACATACAAATAAAATTTTTTTTTATTAAAACTTCTTCAATACTTAAATTTACCAAAAAGCTATATTCAACAAATCAATTAATGTTTAGGGTAATAAATTTAATTAATTTTTAAAAATTTTTTTAATTAATTCTTAAATTTACTGCATATTCACATAAGATTTTCAATCTAAATTTCCACAAAATAAAAAAAAAATTGAATATATATACCTATAGTCAATACAATATGTTGCAAGCATTGGTATTTGACTCCAGTTTAATGGGTTATATGGTTTAAATATAGTTATATAATCATCCCAATCATTTAATATATTTTTCAATTCTGTTATAAAGTTATGAAACAATTCTCCTAAATATAGAATTATATAATAATACAAGTCTCTCAATCAAAAATTAAAGTAAATATTTTAAACATACCTCGGGGGACTTCAGTAAATGTCTCAACATTGTTACTTAATTCTGAAGCTACAAAAACTTTCCAATCACAACTTTTTAAAAAATTCAATAAAACATTAAAAATTGGAGGTGTAACAATACCACAATTAACAAGATAATCATTTACATCTCTCAAGTATAAATTAAATTCAGTGCAACTGTCACCCTCATAATTTAAAATTAAAAACTCATTATGTTCATCAACAAGCTGACCAGCATGAATCCACAGTTCAGTCATATGCATGTATGGTTCCAATGTATACAAAAATAAAGTCATTACAGCAATTTTTTCAAAATCTATGAAAGACGTTTGAATAGACCAAAATAAAACCGATATTATCCTTAAAACAGATTAATGGTATTTGTAAATATTTTATTTGTAAAATATTTAATTTTTTTTTAAAATAGTGACTCATTAGAATCATGGGCGATAAAAATGAATTAATTCGTTAATTTTACACTATTGAAGAAAAAAAATTTTAAGCATTTAACTAATTGAACGATCTTGAAGCCTTATGTTTATGAGGATCTTTCTTAGACTTTTCTGATTTAATATATCATTCAAAATATTTTTGAACAATAAAATTCACCTTTCCAAAAAAAAATTAAATCCAAAAACTTTTTACATAGCATGTTATTTCTACCCAGGATTTAATTATTAACAATATAAAAAATAATTTATACCTAGTTGAAATTTTCCAATTATCAATTTCTTTCCAATTTAAACCTAATGCTTCTGTGTGTAAAATGTAGACAAACAAAATAACTTGAAAATGCAAATGCATTTCTTCTTCAAACGATATAAGAGTATAATTAATATAGGCTAAAACATAAATGTTATTAATATATATTGAATAAAAAAGTTATTATTTTAAAATTAATTCATAATATTCATACTCGAATTTTTGATATTGTTTTCAATAAAACTAATTTTTTCAACAATGGGTGTTAAAATTTTTTCAAGGCCATTTGAATAAGCTCTTAGTGTATTTGAAACTTTAGCTGAACATTTTATAAAATGTGTAAAATTAATAAGCTCACTTAGTTTATTAATATATGGAAAAATAGTAGATAGCCAACAATCAAATACTTCCTAGAAAATAAATTTAATTTCAAGAAGCAATAGGAAAAACATATTTTTTTTATATTTTACTAAATACAATATTAATTAAATAAATTTTTAATTAAAGTAATTATAAGCTTACTGGTGAAACTGTTGATAATATATTCACATATCCAAAATTTTGATTTTGTTCTGCCAAATTATATTGAAAAATATTAGATGGAACTAAATGGTGGTTCAAGCAATCAAGTATGACTTTGCTATCACAAATTATTTTAAATGTCATATTAGGAGAAAAACTAAAATTTAATAAATAAATAAATATATCAATCCTAAACCTTATTTTAAAAAATATAAACATGTACCGTTTAATAGCAAAGTGTGAAGTATATTTACCACCTTGTACTAAGATTCCTGAATTACTTTTTGACCACACAGATTCAGATGCAATGTTTCTTAATATTTTAACTGCCTTATTTTCATTTATATACAATAACTTTAAATATTCATTTCTATTATCTTCTAATAATTTATTTTTATTAATACTCAAATTATCTATAAATGATATACTACGAGATAAATCTACACTTGGAGACAAAAAATCATTTTCGTCTTCATAATCAGATTCTTCTGATTCAACATAATCCTATTTTAGAAAATTAGTATTAAAAAAATAATTTTTTTTTACTATATTTTACATACTTTATTATTATTAAGACTAATTAATTCTTTAATAATATTAGATTTAAATGTTTCTCCTAGAATTGCTGATTCACCTTCAAGTTGAATCCGTACACTATCTAAATTAGTATTACGTAATGCATTTCTAAATCCACAAGGATTTTTCGCCATTTGAATAATTAAACTAATTATGGCCCATTTGACAGAACAAGTTGATTCCTAAAGTAAATTTAATTTAATAATATTCAATTTTTTTAACTAAAAAGTTGAGAATAGTAAGAATAACAATAAGCAAAATTAGGCAACAAAACAAACTAATTTGATTAATTGGCAATATTTTGTTTTGATACAACATATAATATTGGAATTTTAGATTACGTTTGAGTAGTTATTAATATCTGAATGGTCAATAAACCAAAAAATACGCATTTGAAATTCTTTAGCTTCTAAAGGAAATCCATGGGTGATATATTTTTCTATAATACCATTTATCAATACATCAATATCTTTTTTTTTAGGATATTCATAATGATTATCATGCAGAGTATTAAGTATATTAATATACATCTTGTAAACATCTTGAAAATCCTAAAATAATATCACATTATTAGTTGCTACACACCTGTTTTTATTTTATAATGAAGATGTTGCATTAGTCAATTAAAATATCTATGAATTATAATAGATTGTATAGTACTATATAAAAAAAATTGTGTTTAAAATTAAACCACTTTGTTCTATCTTCAATAAATAATATATACCTAACTAATTTTACCTCTAATCCAGTCATCATTTTTATAAGTTCAAAAATGTTTGCTAATGATTTAGAAGATAAACTAATAATTGACGAATGATTAGTTTCCATTTTAACAGAAAGTATTTTTAAAAAGGCAGAAAGAATTAATACTATAGTTATTGGATCATATTTTCCAATTATTTTTAATTTAACTTCAAATCAAATTGTTATAATGAAATAAAAAAATATCTCTGAAACATTTATTAAAATTATTATTATTACTTATAATTAAAATATTATTTTTAACAGAAAACACAATAAGAATAATAGTAATAAATCTTGATAAATACAGTATAATAAAATACTCTGTAATTAGAACCTAGTTTTGGCGGTAAAGTACATGATAATATTACAGATAATAATAATAATGATAAAAAACCAACTGTTGTTACTAGTTTCATTCTGTTTATTACTCAAGATTTTACAGTAAATTTCGTTTAATTTCTGTTTAATATATTTTAAGTTTAATTAATTAATTAAATTTAAACATTTAAATGTAATTTAAATTTGTTAAAAAAATAATTAGCATTAATAAATAATACTGAAAGAAAATTTACAATTAATTCACTGACAACTTCATTCTGTACACTGTATATTTGAAATGTAGAGGACCTTTAATTTCATTATATCAAAGTAGACTAAAGAAAATTAAATTTTAATGTTAGTGTTTATTCAATTAATCAAATGTTAACTCTTAAATAATTTTTGTTATTTAATAACAAGTTATTTCCATATAGATAATTCGGATTGCATAAACTAGTAATTTTAATTGTAGTTTATTCAGGTGGAAATTTTAATTCAGTTTTAGATTAAATTGATGTTACATTTGAAAATTAATGTTCTTTCAAATAAGTATACAACATTTTTATTATTGAGGTAGATATATAATATTTATTAACAATATTGAATAATATTACTAAACATAAGCTTAGGTGAATTAAATACTTAAAATGAAAATAAAATCAAAATAATTATTTTTTCTTTTTTTTTATATATATAATCATAGATGCTAAAAATAAAAAGTATATGACTTAAAATTAATAACCCAATAATATATTTTTATACCCAAAAATATAGATATTTTTTAATATGTAGAAATCCTATTATTATTTCTGGGTTTGTTAAGTATTGGATCATCCTATTGTTTTTACTCCTATTGCTATAATATAAGTATAAAAGTTTTATTAAATTATAATCCATCTTTATATTGCAATTGTAATACTTTTTAATACATGAAGAAAAATGTATGATATATCAAGCGTATTATGATTAATTTGAATTATTATTTCTAAAAATAAGTATGCTAAGAGATTAATTAGTTTAATTAGAATTGATTTAGTTGAGAATTAATTTTATTTAAAATTTTTCAATAGTTAAATTGTATTATACCTAATTATGATTGACTGTATAACAATTGGTTCTCTGAAGTTAAAAAAAATGGTAACTATATATACTAAATAACCTCCCTCAAATACATTCTATTAACCAATTATTTATTTTATACTTTTTTGTGATAACATATTTGTGTTTCAGAAAACATTTTGGAGACTTGATAACATAAAAATATTTCTTAAGAAATATAATTGCTTAATCATTTGAACGGTGTAAACATTATAAATATGATACTTATATCGTTTTAAAATCAATGCCTATCATGGTAAGTATAAAAAACTGTTATTTTATTTTATTAAACAAATTTTGATATACTGTTGAAATTAATTATCAAAAAATATAAATAATGTTAATGCTTAATTATTAAAAAAATACTGCTATTCATCTGGAAACTCCTAAACAAATATTAGTAGAGTAGGATAGAGTTATAAAATAATTAACTTCTGATTAAAATATATGATGAGAAGTTGAATAATTTAATTCTAGAAATAGCAACTATAATTATGAATAAGGTTATTTTTGCTCATTAAATTAAAGTGGGATACTAATTCTTGAATTTTAATGAGTATTTAATGAAAAAAAAAAAATCATTAAAACCATTTTTAATTATAAACACCAATCTAAAAAATAATTTTGTTATGCTACTATAATTGAAAAAAATGTATCCTTGATATTTATGATCAAATTTATTTAAGCCTTAAATTGAACTAAAATTTTTTTTGTAAAAGTTAATTTTGCAGTGGTATTTTTTTTACCTGCATTGGTGAATCTTAATATCTTTTAAATTATCATAGTTTATTATTAATATTAAAACTTATATTTCCATAACTAAATATTCATATTAAATACCTGTTTCATTTTTTATTACAATAAAATTAAAAATGTTAACTGTATAACACTGATTCATATTATTGTTGAATTTATTTTTAATTAAAATATAATTTTTTTAATTTACTAGCGTCGAAGTTTAGCGCCTAGCCAAGCAAGTAAACGACCTTTAAGTGATTCAAATCAAGCAACAAAATGTATGAAATATATGACATCTCCAAAACAAGAAGTAACATCAAATAATGATGATAAATGTTCTCTAAATATTTCTGATTATGTGAGTTGATTACACAAATAAAATAAATATCAAAACTATCTATTTTAATTTAGTTTGATTATTATAGTTTTGGGGAATATATTTTTCTTTGATTAGTAATTTAAAATTTGATGAAACAAACCAGGTTTTTTTCCAACCCTGATTTATTTATTTACATTGCTTAATAATTTGTAGTATAAAAACCAAAGGGTGCAATTACATTTAGTTAAAACTAAAAAATAATTTTTTTGCTTCACTGTTAGTGTAATTAATACAAATGCATAAAAAATTGCTTGACTAAATAACAAATTAAAAAAAATAAGAATAGTAATTATTGTTTGTACTTATTCAAGATACTTTCATAATTAATAATTTTTAAGACTTTGTATGTGATCATCAATTTCTAAATTTAACCAATTCAAGTAAAATTAATGTTTTTTACTAAAATATCAACTAAATTATTAGGAACAAAAAATTAGAAGTATATTGGCTAAGCCATTTAAAGTTCCAATAGCAAATTGGTCTGGCAATAGCTTCAATAGAGCTTTAGGTGTTCGACGTGATGGTGTTAGACGACCTTTACATGATCCTAGTATACCTGATGCATTAATTTTATATACTCCTCCACAAATTAGTGCAAATGAACTTTTAAAAATTGATAAGTAAGTTGTTCATCAACATAGTTAATAATTAAAATGTTTTAATTCAATTCTATTTTTAGAGATAAAATTAAAGTCCATGTTGTCGTTGATCCAACTTTGTCGAAAATATTGAGACCTCATCAAAGAGAAGTTAATAAATATTATGTTTTTATTTAAATTTAAATTTTTAAGTTATCATATTTATTTTTATAATGAATAAGAAATAATGTACAAATCAAATCATTATATGTTAATGATTTTATATTTAAATTGATTAAACATACAAACAGATTGAAGAACTCATACAACTAATAGAATGCAACTCAAGCATATTTATCATAGGTGATTTTAACGCCTCAATAGGCTATGAAAAAAGTACCTTCTCAGAAAAATATGGACTAGGGAAAACAAACAAAAGAGGGACAAGATTGATAGTTTTGTGAACAATAGGAACTGATGTAACAAATACATTGAAGATATCAAAAATTTAAGACCCAGTGAGATACTTAACTTTGCCAGAAGATAGAACTCTTTGGTTACCACAGGGGGTTACTTGAGATAGTCCACTCTTTATATAATTATAAGTATAATGTAATAAAACTTTGGTGTTTAAACCGAATGAAGATAATTCGGTATAAGGTGTGTACAATGGAACAATAGGTCTGAGTAAATGGGCATTATGTCCACCTCACTAATAACTAAAACTAAACAAATACATACTTTGAAGTTCCGTTATGAAGAAAATACACATGAAAAGCACCTAGAGATAAAAGTCAGTATCAAATAGATTTTATATTCATAAAAACTAAGTTCAGAAATCAAAACAAATCTAGCTACACCCACCCAGGATATGTGATGGTACAATACAACATCAAATTAAAGAAAAGAACCAAAGTAACAAATTAAAAGAAATATTGCATTGTAAAACTAAAAGACTAAAATATAATCANAAGAACCAAAGTAACAAATTAAAAGAAATATTGCATTGTAAAACTAAAAGACTAAAATATAATCAAAGAATTCTAAAAGAATTTAAATGAGCAATTTAAATGCTACTAGAGTAGCAGATTGAATAATTTGTAAAAATAAAATAGAACCGAGAACTTCATGGATGACTGGAAAAATTCTTAAATTAATAGAAAGAAAGAACAAATTAAGGAACAGAGATTACAATTTACATGAATCGGTAAAAAACTGAAGGAACAATAAAATGCTGTCTAGCAAAAGAATGTTGGCTAAATCAAAACATACAAGAAATAGGGTGTAATATACTAAGTAACAATATAGACAAAGTCTATAATAAAATTAAAAATCCAGCAACATAGTTATAGATAAACATGGACAAATTCTATTTGAAAATGAAAAGGTAGTAGAGAGGTTGAAAATGTATATGGAAGAATTATACGAGGGAATAGTGATCAAAAATAAAATATTTTTAGAATATTAAATATTAAAAAATGTTAATTTCTTTTTATCTTATAAGTGAAAAATATAATTAAAGTAATGTTTTTTTTTTTTTGATAAATAAAACACTTAAATAACTTTATGCATTTTATTGTATAATTAATTAAATGCCAAATATTAATTTAAAAAAAATTTCTTTTATAGGAAAAGTAAAATATTATTTTGACATTTATTTTTTCTATGAATCAACATAGTTATTAATTTATTTTTTTTATTTGCTTAATTTATTAATTGCTATAAAAGCTATTTACAAACTTAATATTAACTGAAATTTCATCATTTAAATTTAGGGAGTGAAGTTTATGTATGAATGTGTAACGGGTGTACGAATAGAAGGTGCTTATGGATGTATAATGGCAGATGAAATGGGTTTAGGTAAAACTCTTCAGTGCATTACTTTAATGTGGACATTATTAAAACAAGGACCTGATGCATCACCTACTATTTTTAAAGCTATTATTGTAACTCCAAGTTCTTTAGTCAAGGTATAACTACACTAACTATACACAGAAACTTGGAAATTTTTATTTTTAATTAATCACTCAATCTCCATTAATTAAAACTTTAATGTATTCACTTAATATTTTTTATAACAAGTATAAATACTTATTATTATTATTTTTTTAACGCTTTATAAGCCCGTAGCGGCCTCCCTCATAGGAGGAGTTTTCTAAACCATTGATATTCCGAGATGTGTGGTTAGTCCAAAGCCAGAGAGAGGGATAGTGACTCCAATTAACGAACTGATCTCTCGTTCAGCAAATGAAGCCATCTGTGACTGAGTTTTGAACCCGAGACAGTGCTCGTCAAGCACTGCCTCATTACCAACTTGGCCACATCGTCCCTCTAAATACTTGTATCCATAGAACAATTATAAACCAGTTAATTGTACTTATATTTCAATGTTTGAATTTTATGTTATAACTTAAACTCTAATTATCATGAATATGTTAAAGCTTTTGTAGATTGCATGTTTTGAATGTATTATGTCTTCTAACAGATTGTTTTGTTCAACGTTAATCAATATAAAAAAAATATTTTCAGAATTGGTGTAATGAAATAAAAAAATGGCTTGGAGGTCGTATTGGAGCTCTGCCTGTTGATGGAGGTGGAAAAGAACAAGTTGACAAAGTTATCACTGGATTTGTTCAAGCTAAAGGACGTCGAACAATTGATCCAATTTTAGTTATATCTTATGAAACTTTCCGTAGTCATGCAAACATGCTGCAAAATGCTGATGATATTGGACTTGTATTATGTGACGAAGTAGGTAAACAAGTACTAATTAATTTCATATAAACTTGCCAATGTCATTTATACATAACTCTATTAGGGACATAGATTAAAAAATTGTGAAAATCAAACTTACCGAGCACTGATGTCATTAAAGGCAAAAAGGCGTGTTTTATTATCAGGAACTCCTATTCAAAATGATTTGCTTGAATATTTTAGTTTAGTACATTTTGTAAATGAAGGGATATTAGGAACAGCTCAAGAATTTCGGCGACAATATGAAACACCAATTGTCCGTGGGCAAGATTCTTGTGCTACAGACTCTGAACGTCAGAAAGCAACAGAAAGATTAGAACAATTAATTGCTTTAGTTAATAGATGTCTTATAAGGAGAACTTCAGCTTTACTTTCAAAATATTTGCCTGTTAAAACTGAGCATGTAGTGTGCATAAAACTAACACCTTTACAAAATCATTTATACCAACATCTGCTTAAATCTGACATGGTTACAAAATCCATAAAAAGTAAGCATCAAATTAAACTATTTCTTAAGCAAAATCTTCAAAAAATTTAAATAGTACCCCATACGCTTCAATATTTATAAATACACTAATTTTATCATAAAGAAACATCAATTTAAGTCCATTTTAGGTACTAACAAAGCTATATCTTTGGTCTAAAGACACAAATTAAAAAAAGAAAACTTTTTCTATTATTTTAATAGTTTTATTAAAAATATGATAGATTTGAAATATTTTATAATTATATATTAAATTATTTAAATAGTTGAAAGAAACCGAGAATCATATGCTCCTATTCAAAAAAAGCATGCCACATAGGTGCAAATTTATGAAAAAAATTGTGAGGTTAAATTTAGTAGTCTTTACCTTACATTTTTTTTATATAAAAATATATTTTATCTCTTTAATTCTATCTCAACTATTTGAGGTTGAATCTACCTAACTATGATTTGACAGGATTTGTGTACTTTCTGTCAATCTGATGCAACATTATTATAGCTGAGAAAGCCATATATGGGGTGTTCAGTACTTAAGGAAATGGGTTTCTATTGTTTTCATTGTTTATAACAATTGACCTGTCTCCTTACTTACTGAACACTGTTTATAAAAAATACATAGAATTAAAAACAAATTTTAACTAATAGGTAATGATGGAAAAGTAACTAGTAATGCATTGGCAGCAATCACTTTATTAAAAAAGTTGTGTGCTCATCCAGACCTTATTTTTGATAAGGTCATGAAAGGAACTGATGGTTTTGAAAATGCTAAAGAGTTATTACCTGTGTCATACATTGCTGCTCAAACAAAGTAATAAATGTATTAATTATTAAAAAATGAAATAAATTAGATTTATATGACTAGTTAAATATCTCAAGCATAACCATACAGAACAGTATTTTTTTTCTTGTTAAATTTTACATACAGCTAATATAAATACCATATTTAAAAACATTGTATGGGGTCTATCAGAAATTTGTTTGGTTTAATCCTTATGGCAATATTTAGATTGTTATACAGTATATTTTGTAGCTATTTGATATGAGTTTAGATAATTAATTTCATATAAGATAACCTTAATTTCTATTAGACAGAAAATACTATCAGATAGAAACTCTTTTTAGGGATTTTATACTCATTTAAATAATTTAAAAAAAAACCCAGTACAGTGAAGACGTAGCATAGTTGAGTCAAATATAATAGTATCTGACAGTGATTAAAATCACTGTTATAAAAAACGCTTCGATGCAAATCTGTAGATAGTGTTTAATTTTAAAAACTAGTGGATTATTCCAAAAACTACATGATCTCCTATTTCCTTATTTATATCCTGATTACAAGTTTTATGATTTATAAGTGTAACATAAATATATATACAGGGTGATTTTTTTATCATAACCCACTCAATTACTTACAGAATAATAATAATATAAATTTTTTTTATTATTACTATCTTTAGTTACACATTATTCTTGAATTATTAACTATGTAATACTTTTTAAGTTCATCCCTTATGCCTTGGAAGGGGGTCAACTTTGTTTTTTTAAATGGTAACACATATTTTTAATTTAATAAAATGTTCGAGTTTTTAATTCAATAATAAATGGCATTTGAATTTTTAATAAAACTTAATTTGTTTATTAGATATAAACATTTAAAGTTTCAAATTTTTGAGTTAATATATAGGTATAATACACAAGGGATTACAAATACAGGTAGATAATTGGTTTTTTATGACATCTATATTAGCAGGTACACAGCATTGTTATTATCAATGATAGTAAGGTACATTGTTGTGAGTTTATAAATACACTAACTGACAATACAAAAAGTATATCTATTGATAGTCATAATTGATAATAAACAATCCGTGACTGTGATAGCAATATCATAAAAAACCAATTAGCTACCTGTATTTGTAATCCCTTGTGTATTATACCTATATATTAACTCAAAAATTTGAAACTTTAAATGATTATATCTAATAAACAAATTAAGTTTTATTAAAAATTCAAATGCCATTTATTATTGAATTAAAAACTCGAACATTTTATTAAATTAAAAATATGTGTTACCATTTAAAAAAACAAAGTTGACACCCTTACCAGGCATAAGGGATGAACTGAAAAAGTATTACATAATTAATAATTCAAGAATAATGTGTAACTAAAGATATTAATAAAAAAAATTTTTTAAATTATTATTATTCTGTAAGTAATTGAGTGGGTTATGATAAAAAAAATCACCCTGTATATTAATTATATTTATAGCATATAAATATATAAAGGGAAATGATTTTATTTAAAAAAAGGTATGTCGCATAAAAGAAGAATATAAATATTACTTATCTTAAAAAAATTATAATGATCCATACATTTTTCAAAAAGTTATAGCGTTATAAAGTTAAATATATAAAAAAGAATTTTTTTACAAAAATCATATTTTTTTTTATTAAATTTGATATCTGTTTTCAACATGAAGATAAAATAAAGTCCGAAAATTTTTTTTTTCCATGATAAAGTATAGTAGATTAGCTTTAATTTAAGATATATATAAAAGTATCAGACTTTCCGGAACATTTTCAAAAGTTAAGTTGAAATAGTCCTACTTTCTATCTGCATTTTTATAGCTTTTTTAGCTAGAAGTCAAGAGGGGCCTACCACTCATTCCCTCCTACATTTATTCGTGTATATATGGGTAATTCTATTAATAATCAATAAGATTTTTAACTTTAGGTTAAATAATTTTAATTTTAATAAAATTATAAATTTTTTGAAATTAATTTATTCAATACTTAAGATATCTAGTGACATAAATAACAAAACCCGCACTTCACCTCTAGCCATAACATTAAATTATTAAAAACTTCTGAAATACTTGTCCAAAAGTTGTTATAGACCAGTAATTTGCTTAATTAGATCATTAACTAATAAATAAGCTAATTAATATGTACATTCCAGTATAAATAAATGAAATTACTACACTTATACATGAGGGATGAACATCAAAATTATTTTATGACTGATAAATTAAAAAAACATGTAACTAATAAAAATCAAGAAAAAAAAAATTACATTATAGTTTTTTTTTCAATTAATTTAATAGTTTACAATAACAAAATCACTCCGTATACTTGCAATAAATTTGAGAAAACTTGTCTTTTTTAAAATAGCTTAAGAAAGATCTATAAACACATTTAAATCCATTTACCAAATAATAAATTGTAGTATATTGTATTCTATTGTATTTCATTTCTTCTAATGTTTGATTTACTTGTATTAACCCTGAAACAAAAAAATTCATTTTATCATTAATAGCCTAAATAAATTTTCAAACATTTTTCTTTGTTATATAAATTCCGAGGTTTGATAGTCATTAGTTATTTAGGTACTTATAATTATTTATTTTAAAATTAAAAAAAAATTACCAATATATTATAAATTTAAGTTTGTTATCTTAGTCGTTTACCCAATTCACAGCTGTTAATTTATAATTATTATTATTCATTAATCTTTTATTTTAGAAATAGACTGATGATTGAATTATCATCTAAATTAATGGTTCTAGACACTATGCTAGCTGTTATAAAATCAACTACAACTGATCGAGTAGTATTAATTTCTAACTATACTCAAACATTAGAATTATTTGAAAGACTAGCCAAGTTTCGCAACTACACATATGTAAGACTAGATGGATCAATGACTGCTAAAAAAAGAGCTAAAGTATGTTTTTCTAATAATTTTTGCATTTAATTTCATTCAATTATTGTATCATTTAAAACAATAAGGAAAATTATCTTATATTATAGAACTAACTTAAAATATATGAGAAATAATCATTCTTTTATAGTTATTTGATCTTTTTAATTTTGTAAAGTTCAATGTACTACTAGTTAGTATATTAAATATACTAACTAGTAGTACATTGAAAAAAAATTTTTTAATAAATTTTATCTCTCCACTTTTTTTTTTTGAAATTTACTTTTTGTATTCTCTAATAGAGAATCCCTTTTTTGACAATTTTGTATAATCAATGGGCAAATCCTTTCACTATAAAAACTAATAAAATAAAAATAGGGATATGTAATATATAGTATATATAATAGAATTTTTATTATCTTCTGGACTATTTCAAAAAATGGAGATAGCCATGGCTGCAATAACTACAGTTATTGCACTGGCCTCTTCAATTGTAGACCTAAAATGTCAATTTTCTACTATTCTTATTATACTTAAAAATTATTTTAAACTATATTGTACTAAAATTAATATTTATATTTATTGTCTTTTAGGCTGTTGATGATATTAATAGTCCAACAAGTGGTACATTTTTATTTATGTTGAGTTCCAAAGCTGGAGGTTGTGGTTTGAATTTGATTGGGGCTAACCGCTTAGTAATGTTTGATCCTGATTGGAATCCAGCTAATGATGATCAAGCTATGGCTAGAGTGTGGAGAGATGGTCAGAAGAAACCATGTTTTGTTTATCGGTTTTTAGCTGTAATTTTTAAAAAAGTATAAAATATATCAAATATTCTAATTTTTACGGAATTTTAGACTGGTACTATAGAAGAAAAGATGATGCAGAGACAAGCCCATAAAAAAGCATTAAGTTCAAGTGTTGTTGACTGTGAAGAGGATGTTGCTAGACATTTTTCAGCATCAGAATTGCGTGCTTTATTCTTTCTTCATCAAAATACTATTAGTGATACTCATGACAAGTAAAAAAAATTTTATTTTTGATATTATTATTTGATGTTGTGAAGAATATTTTTTGTTTTCTAACTGAAATATAATTGGCCACACTTATATTATCTTGTAATCATGCTTATAATACCTGTGTATATCCTCCATTATCCACTGCTAATATAGTATTAGTTTATATTTAAAACACTTTATGTAATAAAATATCTCTATTATTTCTATATATAATTGTGTATTATAACCCTATTTAAATTGTTAGCTATACGAAAGAAGTTTTTTCTTTTCTAAATAATTTCAAAAAAAATGTGTTGCAGGGTTTTTCCATGGAGACAACAAAATTTATTTTTAATAACTGTTTAACTGAATTATAGAAAATAAAGCAAAAATGTTTTTCCTGTAATATTAACCTCAAAAATTTACACCTTTCACTTTATGATCATTTAAATCTATTTTTTATTTTTAAAGAATAAAATGTACACGATGTGTTAATAATATTCAAACAAAAGGACCTCCAGTAGATAGTGATTGTACCAATGATTTGTCTTGTTGGAACCATTGCGCTGACAAAAGATGGTTAGTTGATCCAGTTTTAAAACAGTGCTGGAGTGCAGGAATCAGTATGGTATTTTATCATCATTCTACTGTTCATAAAGAGGTAATTTTTTTCCATTAAATGCTTTTTATCTGACCAAAATAAAAAATTTTATACAGAAAAAATTTAAATCAAAATAAATCTTCTGTATAAAGGATTAAAATTTATGTATTAGCAAAAATTTTAATAATAAATTGGGATTATATTTCAAATATGTATTTTATTTAAAATAAAATAAGTCACAAATAATTTATAAATCTTATTAATGAAATTTGCAATATCATAATAGTTATTATTATGTACAAAGTAAGTCGCATAGTTTTGACAAATTCAATAATAATTATGCTGTATTTTTTTTTTTTTTTTTTTATTACATTTTAAACAAACTTTTTAATATTTATCTTTAAAAAAAAAAAAAAATTAAATTAAAATTTTTACAAATTCAATAGAGCTTTTTTTTATAAAAAAAAGTTTATGGATCAATAACAAGTTAAGGATTAGTACCTATTAAGTTACAACCATTTTAATATATAGAGCAGGTAGTGAAAAGGTTGTCCACATTATGTAATGAATGCATTTATCTCAATAAATTTTTAACCTAAAATTTTCATCAACCCTTCAAAAAAGTTGGCAAGAAATGGACTCAAAAAATAGCTTTAAAAAAAAAAAAAAAAAAGTTACAGTAAAATGGTCATTAGATTATAAGTTATTGGATTTATCATATCTTTGTGACTCACTTTCTATAGTCTATAAAATAATAATAACTGAATAAAAAACATAAATGATACCTTTAATATTTGTAATTACTTGAACTTAATTAGTTTTATTAGAATAATAAACTACAGCACCTTAAAATTCAAAAGGTTCTAATAATTACAATAAATCATAGGAAAATAAATGTATTCCTACTCAAAAAAATCGCCCACAAGCTAATAATATAAAAACATCATCATACATTACAATATACATACACCTTACATTTTTCAATATATTGTTTAACAATTCTAATTCATAAACAATGAGATATTATTAATTAATGTAATTAATATATATTAACACATATGTTAATAAGTGTTCGTAAAAATAATATTAAAGAAATTTTAAAATACCATCAGCAATAAAATATACCCCTAAAATAATAACCTTAAAACTTTTTAATAAATTCATTATTTTGGCACATTCTTAAATTACATTTTTGTCTAACTAAAATTTAGTTTTAGATGTATTTATTTAATCTATATGTCTACTTCCCTTTAAATTTCGATGTTTACTGTACAAATTTTCATTTGTATTATTAATTTATTTTATTTTAGAAATCTATAATAAAAGAAGAAACTTTAGAACCTGATACTGTCATTGAAGAAAAAGATAATGCTGAATAAGTGAAACAGTCATATATGTGACACATGTATATGAAACATATTATATATAGTTTAACTTTAAATCAAAATAAAATATGTATCTGTCTAAAATAATTTTGTTACATTACAGTTGTATACTTATATTTTATTCATTATAATTAATATTTGAGTGAATTAATAAATACTTGATGGTCTATCAGATTTTGATTTTGAACTATGAGCATGTAATGTCTATAATTATTTTAGTTTATTAATCAAAGCTTAAATTTCTTCAATTGAAATCTTTGGTTTGTTAAAAAAATTATCTTCATTTAATTTAAGGTTATAACTGAAATCCTAGAGAAAAATTGAAATGTTGTAGTAATAATTAGAAATTTAATGTTAAACATTTTAGAAATAGATTTATGAACAAATTTTGTTGGTAACTACGTAATTAAAATAGGACTACTAGAATGATTTTATCTAAGAGCCAAAAAAAGCTAACTATATACTTTTTTTCGAAAGAAATTAATAAATATTTAAGCTGCTTACCTAGATTTTTATGCAATTTTGAAGTGTAATGACACATTCACGTGAGACTAAAATAGCTTATCCCAACTTTAACAAAAAGATTCCTAATGATGCAAGTATACAAATCTGGTCATAAAAGCTACAATATTTTAGGACCTTAATAAGGTCGTATTCTATTTATTCTTCTACGACACTGACTGAACTACATTTTAGTTAATATTATCAAAATAAGATAACTAACAAATTAGTCACTAGTTGAATTACGAATTATAATTATGTCAAAATATGACTTTTAATTTTTTAATTAAAAAATATAAACATTTATTTTTACTTTTATTCTAATTAATATAATATGTCTCAAGTCTAGATTTTATTGGTGCACTGAGAAATTGATGATGGAACTGAAAAGAACACATATTTTTTTTCAGTTTTATTAATTTATTAATTATTTAAGTCGCATGCGGCTCATTAAATTATTTCTATTTGTGGAACAAACTTCCAAAATTTACAGGTAAAAATATTATCTATAATCTATTAAATATGCAAGTTAATAGATGTGTCACCAGGAGGATGCAAAGTTAAATTCAAAAGTTAATTTTAAGGAAAATTATCCTAAAATAATCCTAATCCTAAAATGTATATTGCTTATTATTTATTCAACTAAAGATAAATTTATTTGGGTATTAGAGCTCTCGGGAATTCCTAAACAAGATTTATAAGTTTATAAATATTTTATGGAAATTACTTCACATAAAGTTTTAACTATTTTTAATTGCTTCTTGTTATATCTGCTAATTTTACGGTCAATCAAAATTATTTTAACTCTTTATGAAAATCCTTTTTTGCGTTAGACTTTTTAAAACGTCCCACATAAAATATAAAATAAAAGTTGTAATTCAACGTGTTTTACCTGAAATAATTTTTGAAATCACTAGTTAATTAAATTAGAAATCCGTATATTTAAACGAGTTATTAATAGATAATGATCGTAAATACATTATTTTAATACTACCCAAAAATAGAAAAACAATCGGTGCACAAAATTATAGTTAAACACAAGCATAGTCGATTAGAAATATTTTTATAAAACTCACTCAAAGGAGTATTATCCTGGATCTTTCTTTAGTAGACGAATAACTTAAAAAATAATCACAGCGTTAAAAATTCATTTAGTCAGTAAAAATATTTTTTCAACCCTCTCTCAAATTTTTTGTTTTGGGATAGTCCTAGTTCGACTAGATTTTTCCTCTTAAAAAATAGTTACTTTAACAAAAATAATTTTTCGTCAAATAAGTTCTTATTATTTAAATTAATTTAATTTAATAAAATAGGTAATAAATTCAAAAGCTTTGTTTCTACACATATAAATTGTTCATTAAGAATGTATTTTTTTACATGAGATTATAATGCTTGATGATGCCAGTGGTGGTTATGTAGGGGGGACAATAGGTGAACTATTCCTCTTGGTCCATACCTTTTTTTAATTTAAATTTAATATTATAGGAAAATAATTTTTAACACGTTATAGATACGATTCTTATTGATTTATTATCATCAAAATTCATGTAATATTAATAATAAATTAAATTATTATATGATTATATATTATTTTTAATTTATAATTTTCGCCTCTTGTCAGTGATCTAGTTGTAAATTTATTAGTAAAAATAAGCTTAAATATCTTGATAGACGAAAGTAAGAGGCTTCGCCTCTACTCATCTCTTCCACTTTTTAACAATTGGCCTGATGTCCAACTATAAATAGTCATCGCCCGTTAAAAATAATATAAAAATGTGTAATAAATTATAAATAATATTACGCTTATCGCTCAATTACTTTTTTCAGTACATACTAAATACTTAAATCAACAATTTATATGCGGTGTATTTACACACACATAACGGGGAAAACGCCTTTGCCACAAACAGGATGTTGTTCTGAATTCATTTACTTCAATATCTGATTAAGTGGTTCTTACTCTTAATATTTGGTATTCTGAACATCTAATATATTAAATTACTATGCACATAACAATGACTAGAATATTACAGCAAAATTTGAAAAAAAAAATTAACAAAAACCGAAAAGTGGGTATACGCTGTAAACAGCCAAAGGCGAATTTAGATCTTATTTTATAAGGAGGATGACTTCATTTTATTTTAGTACGTAAATTAGAAAAATTGTTTGCTAAAAATTAGACCAAAAAAAAGGTCTTTAGAAACATATTTCGTAAATAACGGTTTTAAAAATATTAATAGTGCCGGTCCAGGGAGGACCATCGTCGTCCCTATAGTTCCCTCCTAATATATGCGTTTGATACCCGCGTGTCATATATTATTTTATGTGAATACACATTAACAGAAAAACTAAAAAGTGGGTATATGCTGTATACTCTCGATTACCACACTGCCACTTATTTATAACCACCATTCCTTGATTTCTATACTTAAATCATAATTTGAGCATTGTACTTAAATAATTTTAATTTAGCTTTTCTTTTTAAATTTCTTAGTGGATAAAAAACAATAAATATTTCAGTTGTAGAAAAATTCTAAAAACAAAAATTTTTACTGACGTAAAATGATATTATTTAAAGAAGGAAATCCTGTTACCTTTTTTTTTTTAATATTTATGATAGTTACTTATAAGTTTTAATTTTAGCTTAATTAATTATTAATAGTTAGTATGACTGTTTTTACTTATTACTCTGTTACATTCATTAGAAATATCATGTTTTATTTTTAAAAAAATGTATATATGGCGCACTCTAGGTAACCCGAAATGCTTATAAATTTTATTATAAAACTATATTGGCAACGTTGCAGAACATACGCGTATGATGAATTCAGTGGGGGTATAGCATTAGAGGTATGTTATTAACTGCGCGCGTACACGCTTACCCCCACTATCCTCTACCTCATCTAGTCTTATGGCCTATAGGGCGTTGCACGATGAATGCATTCCGCGGCTGCCAAGGACGGGTCGACCGATCGACCGACATTTTAAGTGAAGCCGCGTAAAAGTCGGAACGCTGCCCAATGTTTGCATCGATGTATTGTCAAATATTTTCAAGATGCCTGCATTTAAATAGTAAACAGTACTAATAATAAGTAGTAGAAACGATATATTATATCATAATAATAATATAATCCATAAGTCCATAAATATTATAAATTATAAATATCTCAAATATTTATTTAACTTAAGTGCATCGAAAGTGTTTTAAATTATCGTAATTACGTTTTTTTTATAAAGACCAGTACGGTATTCGGGAATTTTAATTTTTTTTTTTAACTGTTATACAAACACACGTCGTCTTCGAATTGCGCATTTTATTGGGTATTCTGCCCACAAAGAAAGCGACGAACAGCCTCCAATAAAATGGCCCTTGTCACCAATTTAGACGGGCCAACAAATTTACTCGATGAAAGGTGCAGTAAAACAAACGACAACAAAAAGATGCCTCCCTTTACTAGGGGAACATTTTACATCTATAAATTGTCTTATTAAAATTTTTTTTTATAATGCTTATATAAGGCTACAACATTAAGGCCTTGTGCAAAGAAATTACTAATTATTTCTGGGGTAAATAATATTCTTTATGAAATTATTAGTATTTTGGAAAATTCATTTTGATAAGGACAAAATTACACACGCTTTATTAAAGGTAAAAAATATGAAAATCGATTATTATTTTTGATATAATACGTGTTGTATGGGTATTGCCTATCCGTTGGTATGCGCTAATTTCTCATAGACGCCATCTTGGTTTTTATCATGATAGTTTATTCTGTTGGAACCCTCCTGCCTAATGCGTAAATTGTATCATATTTTATCCCCTCTTTTTTCGCTTTAACTATCTGTAAATTGACTCATGAACTTTATTCACCTTTCTCTTTGTTAATTATTGCATAATGCTAATATTTTTTTTTTTTATAATATTGACTAACGCGTCAATTATCTACATTAGTTTCATCAGTTCTGTGTAATAGACGCCATTTTAAATATTAGTACTGTGATATGATTATTTGTATTCTCCTAATATAGTGACTCGTTCACGTTAACACTACAATTGATGTCATCGTCGCGAGCGATCTTCGGCTATTTTAATTTGTATTACCATACAATTATTTTAATATTAACCACATATCATTTCTTGTCCATAAACCAAGACCGATATTTAATTTTAAATTTATTTATTTTCATTATTTTAATATTATTAGTCTTAAAAGTTGGGACTGTTGATTTTATATATTTAATCCCTCCCACATACACACATACTATAAAAATGGTATTACACTTACTAGGCGATGTCTCGCAAAGGTATCAGTATAATATTAAATCAATCAACATAATTGTATAATTTCTCTAAAAATGCTTAATTTAAAATTATTTGTTGGCTAGTGGTAAAATCCTTCTAAAACTTTCGTTTATTAATTAAAAGTAATAAGTATAAGCATAAAAAAAAGTCGAAAGAAGATACCAATTGCTTCTATGACAGTGACCTATTTTATTAAAATTAGACTTTAATTTTGATCATTAAGAACATCTATTAAAGAAGACGTATTTTCACAATAATTGTTATGAATGAGTACCCTTATATTCATTATTTTTTATTTTATACAGAAATTTTAGTTTTTAACCCATTTCTCTATAATTTTTACTATTTTCGTGGTTTAATTTTTAGGGAAAATACATAATAGTTTATAAAATTTAAAACTGCGACGTTGCCGCTTTTATCGCTAATTGTTAACTACCCCTTGCAGAACTGTATAAGTTCAGTACATACTATGAAATTTAATGTCAAATTGTCATATTTGTTCTAATAATTGAATACTTATTTTTAAATAAACCAACAAAAAATCATCGAAACTATGGAAACCCTTTTGATAGAAATTGATTTATTATTATATTCTATTTATTCAGATTTAATTACACTTAGTTTTTAACGAAAGTTGGCTCTCATTTGCCTTGAACATTTTATGATATAATGCAAAATAATATGCCAAAATGGATTTTCATAACAATACGTGTATTATCAATTTTTAGTTATGTATGAATTAATGGGGTTTTTTATGCCAATTAATTTTATGTATGTACTTTTTATTTCGAAATATATAGCTCTTTTAGTATCGTTGATGATTTAAATCAACACATGATAAATTTTTCTAATTAATAGAGAGTTTCGAGATTTGTCATTTTGTATAACTGTTTTAGTCTTATTAGAAGAAATTAGTCTAAATGTTACGGTATTATTAAAATTAATGAGAATTTCAACAAAATTATTTAAATAGAACTTTTTGTTTCTTAGATTTAAACAATTGAAAATATTTTCAATAATTTTTGAGGTTGACAAAAATAACTAAGCATTCATAATTCATATGTATATTTGTGGACAAACCTTAGTAAATTTGTAATAAGTGGGGAACGTCCGCATACATGCGTGTATAATATGTATTAATGTCAGTATATGTTTTGAGATAATTACCAACGATTGTTAACAGAGCTACAAATTAACGATTTTATATTTTTTTTATTACTGGCAACGCAGGAGATGGAAATAAAATATTGATTATATAATAAAAATAAAAACTTATTTTTGTTAATGTAATGCTTAATATCAAGATGTTCGGACCTTTTTTTGGTGGGTTTAATAACTACGATATTAATTAATTTTGGTAAAATACTTTTTTAATAACATTATGGCAATAGAGTATCTCATGCGTGATTGTAAAATCAAAATTTAAATTTGTAGAATATAAAATATCAGTTTAACCAATTACTATCAATATTTTAATAAAGCGAAATATTTTTCACGACAATGCATTTTAATAATCATCAATTTTCCAAATGTCAATATTGCAAAAATTGCGGAACGATTAAATAATTCTTCCTTTGTGTCTAAATTGATTAGTAATAGTTATAACTTAAACTTGGGTATGGAATGCTAATGTTTTCAACTCTATGACTACTTTTACTTTAAAATTAGAATGAAATAATATTACTAAATAACTATAATAAAGACGTTAAAATGCAGTTAATTACCAAATAGTGTTTGGTTAATTTATTAATTAATTAAATTTTACTCTATATCATGAATGTCCTTAATAAATTTTATATATTAAACGCCTTAATGTGAAATTTAACAATATTACACTTAAAGCAATTTTTTTTCTAAATTTCTACTTAGTTGAAGAAACTAAATTAAATTATTCATCATACATTTATAAATATATATGAGTCAATGTATATAATCCTCAAATAGTTATTTCGATTTCTATATTTTTATTTTAAATAGTTTCAGTTATACGCGTAGTTGATATATTATCTAAAATAATAATAATAATAATAATCCATAAAACAAAACAAAATTGAATATAATTTTCAATTGCTAGTTGATATTAAACTGGTTGGGTCGAGTATTTGTTTTTCTAATTATATCACTAAAGCTATTAAACATATTTGTATTTTTTTAGTATCAATGTTGTTCATTATATTTATTAGGTGTTTTATTTAATGTAGGGACCTCATCAGATCAGAAATAATTTTATTAGATTATCTACTAATAATATTTTTTTTTATTTAACTCTGTCTAAGGATATAATTTTGATATTATTTTACTCTGTATATTTAAGGTATTATTGTTGCCCTAAGTATACTTAGTTACTTGTTTATCCTTCAATATAGTTAAAAAAATTTTAATTAATAAAAAAATGTTGAATTCCTAAATTTTAGTGTTATACATCTTATTTACTTATTTTATCTTTATAATGTGAAATTATTGTCTAATACTTACATGTTTATTTATTTACAAATATTTATTAATTCATCAATTTTTTGCACATGGTTTTTATGTTTTTAATTGACCTAAGAATTTTTAATTATAAGACTTAATTGTGGATATTTTTATATAGTGTTAATGACTGTGAAAAAGAAGATGGAGAAGATATCGAAGATGGAGAAATTTTTGATGAAGAAGATGAAGGGGAAAGTGAACCTAATGTTGCAGAGTTATCTAAAAAAAGTTCTGAATCAAAGTCAGTTTTATTAAATGAAAGTCAACATACAGAGGACCATAATGAAAAAGATTTTGATCAGTGGGACATGGTATAAAATTGTTGATAATTATATAAAAATATTGTACAAAAATTTAATTTATTTAATTTTAGGGGCAACGAAATCAACCACCTTATTCAAAAACGAATACAGCATCTAATAAAACCTTTACGGGTTTTAACAGTAGTAGACCCAGACTTGATAGATTTTCAAGAAACAAGGGTTCTTTAATAAAACGAGATGTGAATTATCATGTAGATGAAGAAAGACCTAGGCGAAAAAGAAGGAGATTTGATTTAATAGAAGAAAAAGTATCGCCAAATAGGAATACTCCTAATGTAAATTAAGTTACTTAATATTTTGTTAAAGTGATCATAATTTTTTCCAAATAAATTTTAGGGATTACTTAAAAAAAGAAAAAATAATGAGACTGCTACTGATCTCATAGATGGAGTCAATGAAGAAGAGATGATGTACGTCAGAGGTTCTAGTCCTGAAATAAAAAATTTTGAGTTTTCTAGGGACTTTGGTAAATATTTTATTATTATATTTTGTTAAAAACATAGGCTAATTTTGACTTTAACTATGAGATATATAAAGTTTTCTTATTAAATAAAATAATGTATAAAATTATTCGATTCAATAAAAATCTATCCATACCCCTAAAAATTATCTCTAAAGTCACCTCTAATTTTATAGTATGACTTAAAATTAACATTGATAACTTTTAATTAAATATAATTATATATATTTTAAAAGAAGGAGCAGGAGCAGGAGGAGATGATGATTATCATAATCCTAGAGAAAATTTTAGCCGAAGAGGTAGAGGTAGGAGAGGTGAAATTGATCGCCGTACAAGAGGTATGGGTTCAAAACGGCGAATAGGCTTAGGTGCTCCAGCTAAAGCTAAAAGATCTGATGATGAAGAAAAAATTTGTCAATATTTTCTGCAGGGTAAATGCCTGAAGGTAAAATAAACTAATATAGTTTTAAAAAATTGTAGATTATACTATTGATTCAACTATATAATAGGAAAACAACTGTACCTATTCTCACCAGCAACCAAATGGTAGAAAAATGGAATTATGTAAATTTTATTTGATGGATCGTTGTAGTAAAGAAGACCGTTGTACATTTATGCATAGTGAATTTCCTTGTAAATATTATCACACTGGTATGAAATGTTATTCTGAACCAAATTGTCGTTTTAGTCATGCTAAACTAGATGAAGACCAAAAGAAAATTTTACTCAAGGTATTACAAAAAGTATAGTGTAATGAGTATTATTCATAGAATTTTATTTAATCAATAATAACACTTTTTATATTTTTAGTCATTTGGAAAGTTACGGTATGATCCACCTGAATATGAAAATCATAATGATAATTACAAGGTACTAAGTCATTACAAAAAAATTACTACAATTTAAAAGTTTATTTTTAAAGAAATACAAATTTTAAATATATAATTATATAATTCATAATTATAATTATAAATGTATGTTGAGTGTATGGTGTTCTTTTTTTAAAGAAGTATTTTTTAACAAAATTATTCTGTATTTGTAAAATCATGTGCATTATTTTTTTAAGTAAATTTTCTTGAAGGCGTGTGAAAATTATACACTGCACAAATATGTAAAATCAATTAGATATAAATATTATAATAAATTTTAGTTATTAACTAATTTAAATTATAATAACTTATGATAAAAATATTTATTTTTAGAAAAAATATGAAGAAGATTCCAAAACATTGACTGAAAACAACTTTATTGCTAAAAATGACAAAGCCAAAATCCCTTCATTATTAGAAATGCAAATACCAGTTCCTTTTGCATTAAAAAATACAGATAAAATAATAATGGATGATGATCCTGGTAAATTTTAAATTAACATTAAAAAACTTTGAGTCATGTAACAACATAAGTGTTTTATTAAAAAATAAAGATATTTACTATCATGTATTACAATTATTTACTGACCAAGGTTAAATTTCTTGTTTTTAAAATTAAATATAAATTTATAAAAAGTTTAAACAAGTTTCAATTCATTACTACCATGAAAAATATATTATAATATACTAATATTATGTTGTGATTTTTAGAAGCCAATAATAATAACAGTAGTACTCCAATGCCATCACCTTCAAGAGATGAAGTAAATCCTGACAATTTGTGAGTAGAATTTATTGTTAATAAGCGTCAAAATAAATTGAATAATTTTAAGTAGTTCTATTGATATTTAGTAACTATATGTTTTATATATGGATTATAAAACCATATTATGTTTAGTTTTATAAAGCTATATTAAATTCTATTTAATAATTTTCTTTGTATTATTATATCACGATAAATTTCTGTAAATTACTAGTTTTCACTTGAAAATACCAATATTTTTATGTATATTTGTCTAGACACATACAATCATTGAATTTTAATGAGGAAAACATTTATTGAATGTAAAAATATATTTTCAAAGATTTAAATATTTTGTGGGCATTTGTAAAAGTTTACTTTCTTTCTTGGTAGTGATAATAAAATTGATTTATTTATTAATTTTGTCCTAATTTTTCCAATTCAAACTCTATATATATGTAATAATTCATTTTTTTCTAAATTTACTAAAATATTTTTTAAATATTGAAAGACTACATTTTTTTATTTTTAATTTAGCGAAGTGAATGAGAATGAACAATACATGAATGCTCAATGTAACAATCGTTCTCAACATAAAGGTAGAAAACATGATAAAAGACAAAAACATGATAAAGCAGCCCGTAAGAAACATAGAGAAGAAAGATATGAAGAAAAAAGACTTGAAAAAATCAAACAAAGAAAAGAAGACATAGTCTTACCACCACTTGGTGAACACTCAATGTTAGATGACCTTAGCGATAATGATGATGAATTTAATGGTGTGTAAATTAACTTTCAAAATTATCAGTAGATTGTAAAATTTTGTTTTGCATAATTTTCATTATTTTAGATCTTGTAATTGACGAAGAGAAATTTCCTCATGAAAATAAAGAACAACTATTACCAAAAAAACAAAAAGAACTTTTAAAACGAATTCAAGTTCAACAAAAATATGTAATTTAAATATAATTTAAAATAATTATTTTTATAAAAAAATAATTTCTTATACCTAATAATTATTATTTTAGTATAGCGAAACTGATGGCAGTGAAGACCACTGTAGCAATCTTGAAGATCGTTATTCAAGTGATAGTCAGGAGCAAAGTTCTCATAATTCTATTAGCAACTTGTTTAATACACTACAAAATTCTGGAAAAGAAAATTTTCAAAATTGTTCGAATTCTGAAACACAGAGTTCTAATGTAGAAAAAGTAAATTTTTGAATTCATAAATTTCAACTATGAATTTAATTTAAAATATTTAAATTTACAACTATTAAATACTACTTTTTTATATTATATTATAAATAAAATCACACCTTTAAATTTGAAAATTTTATTTATATTTAATTTCTTAATTTTTAAATAATATTAGGTCGATTTGGACAAAATTACTATTAGTGAAGATATAGCAAAACTATTAAATAGTATAAAAGCCCAAGTTGGAAATGATCAATCAAATAAGGAACAATCATCACCTTTTCATTTGCCACCTTTAGGACTACCTTTTGAAGGATCGATTCAAGAAAAGTATGGTTTTAATAATATAATACAACTCAAATTACTATTATAAAAGTGCACTGAATGACCTAAGTTATTAAGATTCTAACTTAATTATTATTATTTTATCATTGATAATATTATATTCACAGAAAAAAATTTTAACTTGTATTTTAATTATTTAATGTTAATAATAATGAATGATCATTTTTTCTACTTTTAACTAAATCAATAGTATTTAAAGAAAACAAAATAAATGTACAAACTCTTTTGTTATATTACTTTTCATCTAAATATTTAATTTCAAAATTAGTAATTTTGATAAAAAGATCCACATTTTTATTAAAAAACTTAAGACTTTAATACTTTATGAGACTGTTAATCAATATTACTTTACAGAACAATGAGTATTGAAGAATCTCCTGCTAGCCCAACATGCAATAGTGATAATGCAATAGATTTAGGAAAATCTGATGTTGATCTTAGACAACTTCCATTTCAATTTCCTGTTGCAGCTGCTACTGAAATTGAGGCTTCTTTTGACAGTCACCCTCCTATGAAATATCATGTGCTTCCAACTCAAGTATCTGTGCCTGATTATTCAAAAATCCCACCAACAGTAATATTAATATTTTTACAAAAATTAATTATATTAAATACTAAAATGTTTGTTATTTTTTTATCACATAGATGGGAATTGATGATCCACGTCTTAGACGTAGTATAACAGCAGCTAGAGATCCAATATTTATTCCAAATACTCCTATGGTTAATCCTGTTGTAATAAGACCCGTAGCTTCACAAAAAAGTGCTCCTCGTGATCCTCGTAAACCTCAGCAAGATGTTAACTCTTGTGGTACAACTATCCGTCCTCCACTTTTACCAACCCCAGACACTATGCTACTTCAAAGACCTATGGATAGTGATATGAGACAAATACCTTCTTCTATGATGTGTCCACAAATGATGGCAGTCCCAAATGATCCTCGGCGAAAACAAGTTGTACCCGGTGATCCCAGACAAAGACAAAGATTTGATGTTGACCAGAGAATCAATAACATGAATAACTTTAATTTAATAAATTTTAAATAAGTATAATTATAATAAATAGCTATGTATACATACTTAATGTAAATATATCTTAATATATTGTAATGTATATTATATTTTTATATTGTATAAAGTATTAATAGTTAAATATTAAAAATGTATAAATTATTACAGTATTTTTTTTAAATATTAGTAAAATGTTGTTATCATTTTAGTAAAAATTAAATTAAAATTATAAAGACTTACAAAAAGTGCCTCAACTTTAATTAGTCATTTAATTAATAGGATTCAATCTATTGTTTACTTGCTATCTAATATTTTTTTATTAATTCAAAGTATTTAATTTTTAAATAAGAATTATATTTATCAAATTTTTGTTTAAATATTAAAAAAATAACTTCTATTGGTATAATAATATTTATATAATTGATAAACATGGAATTAAATGGGAGAGTAAATTTTATTTATTATCTCCAGGAAAGTCAGAAAAAGTGAGTTATTACCATATTTGTTGTACATATAAGTAGTGGCGTAGCCAGGAATTCATAAGATGGTGGCATAGTAATAAAATTCTATAATTTTGACCTTTTTTTTTTAGTTACCACTATATTTTAGAGATGAACATTGCTGTCGATAATGACATGGCATGTCACTGAATATACCTATTAAAAACCTTTTTGTAAACTTCGATTGAAATAAATTATGATTAAGTAAATAAAAAACAACTAGTTATTAATTGAAAGGTACAAAGAAAAACGGTAATTGTTCATTTCTGTACATTTTTCAAGAATAAAAATAAAGTAATAAATTATTATCCTTTTTTAATGATAAAACAAAAATATGCACCTAAATATTAAAAAAATTAAAGCATCGAATAGATTTTATTTTATTAATATGGGCTATCGATCAAACTATAAAATCAAAATTGAAAAAAATAAATAGTTTTTTTTTTTGTACCCTTCAATTGTCATGGGTTAGTCCAGCCAAAGATAGCATAAACACTCTTTGCTTTCCTAATGCATACTCCTATGTAACATTAATAGATTAAAAAAATTGTTTAATTAAATTGAAAAAAAAAATTGAATTTTTTCTAGTTTAAAATCTGTATATTTTGAAATCTTTTCATATATAAGCTGGATTTACTTAATAATTATAAATATTGTAACGAATTTTTTTTAATACTCGAAATGATTTCAACTAAATTCAATTTCGATTATTTTGAACTATTGATTAACTAAATCAGTTCATTGAAAGCTGAAAAAATGTATATCATGACAATACAATACATCAACAGTTTTTTTATAAAAACTACAAAAAAATCATCCGATAATTAACAAATATTAGTACTATTTATAAATTTGGTTTATTTAAAATGTTTGGTGTCTAACATTGTATTATTTGAGATGGTTTTTTCTTAATTATAACATTTAAAATTTTGAAGGTACTTAATACCTCTTGGCCTATTCCGAAATCACTTATTTAATTTTCATCCTCCTACTCAGAGAATAGACAAATATTATGGGATTTTGTGTCATGAGTTAAATAACATAAAGGTATTATTACAATATTGAAATACACTGAAACATTTCTAGAATCTAGATTTCTTTAAAATATCGCGCAGTTTTATCTTTAATAAAAATACTTATTTTTCCATGATAATAAATGATAACCTCAAATGTCTAATATTTGAAAAACATTGTTTAAATTATAACGAAACACGTGCGGGTGTCATAGGTTCGGCGAGGTACAATATCTTAAGCATTAAAAAAAATTCAGTATTCTAAATTAATTACTATGTGTTCGTTATAACTGTACTAATTGTTAGTTAACTTATATTTTATGACTTTTATATCAATTGACATTTAATAATTCATCAATATGTTGGTTTTATTCGAGACTTCTGCTGGTTATGCAATATTCAAGGTATTTAAATAATTGAAAACGCACTTCAATTTTTTATAGATTGGTTTTAAAAATTTAAATATCTTATTTTGTAGTTATTAGACGAAAAGAAACTGAAAAATGTCGCCGACCTTTATAACTATTTCCAGACACCAGAGGAGTCAAATAAAATGTATGATTGTTATGTTTGAATAAACATTAATAATTGAATGAAAGATTAGTTATTTTTAAATGTTTTAGATTTGATACTTTATATATTTATTTATTAATAATTAAATAAATTAAATATTGTAATAATATTGAGGTTTCTTATTTTGTAGTGTGACTTTGAAACATTTTCAAAAATTTGAAGATACTACTGAAGCCTTAGCATCAGTTGCATCACTAATTGAAGGGAAATTGAGCAAATCCTTGAAAAAGGTATGATCATTTTTTATTTATTTAAAATTGTCATGTAATTAATTTAAAATTGAATGCATCAATACAGGTCATCAAGTCTCATGTCGGTAGTAATGAATCATTAATGGTAGCCGATCCTAAATTAGGTTCTGCTATTAAAGAAAAGTTCAATATAAGTATAGTGTCTAATACAGCAGCTTCTGATTTACTGAGATGTATCAGGTCACAATTTGATAACTTAATAGTAGGTCTTCCAAAGAAAGACTTGACAGCTATGTCTTTAGGTCTTGCTCACAGGTAAATTATCTTGAGTAAATAGTTTCGACTAAATAATATTAATAAATTATTTTGTAAAATTATTTAATTTGTAAATCAAAAATAAATTAAATACTTTTTTTTTTTCAGTTTATCTCGGTATAAACTTAAATTTAGTCCTGATAAAATAGATACTATGATTGTTCAAGCAATTGGTTTATTGGATGAATTAGATAAAGAAGTGAATAATTATATTATGAGATGTAGAGAATGGTATGGTTGGCATTTTCCAGAACTTGGAAAGATCCTTACTGACAATTTAGAATATGTTAAAACAATTAAAGCTCTTGGTAATTAAATAATTACAGGATCATTTATAACTATACATTTTGTTAATGGTTTGTTTTTGTTTTTAGGTATGAGAGAAAATGCTAAATCTATTGATTTGTCAGCTATTCTAAGTCCTGCTTTAGAAGAACAAGTGAAGACAGCAGCTGAAATTTCAATGGGTACTGAAATAGCAGAAGATGATATTCTTCATATTGTTCAAATGTGTGATGAGGTAATTTTTTTATATTTCCCTGTTCTAAACATTTGTAATGGTAATTAATAAACAAAATTTGTGTTTATTAATTAGATACTAGATATATCAACTTATCGAACATCTCTTTCGGACTATTTGAAATCTCGAATGATGGCAGTAGCGCCTAATGTAACTGTTCTTCTTGGTGATTTAGTTGGAGCAAGAATACTAGCTCAAGGAGGTAAATAACAAAATTTTACAGTTTTTACAACATTCATCTTTAGTCTGCATGTGTATTACTATTTGTGATCTTTTAAAATGAAAATTACTTCAACAGACCAGTTACTCATGATCTTTTTTTTTTTATAGGTTCATTGGTCAATGTAGCTAAAATGCCTGCTTCTACAATTCAACTTTGTGGAGCTGAAAAAGCTCTATTTAGAGCTCTTAAAAAAAAACACGACACACCCAAATATGGTCTTATTTATCATTCCAGTTTAGTGGGTAGGGCAACAGCAAAAGTTAAAGGCAGAGTACGTTATTAAAATCAAAATTTTTATTTTAAATTAAACAATTTATTTTTCTTTTAAAAAATTTACAGTAACTAATCCTAAATTGTGGTAAAGTAATATTTGTATTTATTATATTATAATCTGTTTAATGTAGATGTCTCGAATGTTGGCTGCTAAAGTAGCATTAGCGGCTCGATTTGATGCATTTGGTGAATCTGATACAATAAGTATGGATTTAGGTACAAATCATCTATCTAATTTAGAATACAAACTTCGTCTAATGGAAGAAGGTTCTATGACAAGGATAAGTGGAACTTCAAAAGCAAAAGCAAAGTTTGAAAAATACCAAGTTAAGAGGTTTGGGCACATAACACTTCTTTTGATATTGTTACAATCTCAAGCAATTATTAACTACTTAATTTTCTAGAGAGGTTGTTCAATATTCAGTTGCAGCTGACTCTACTATACCCAGTAAACGTAAACTAGAAGAAGCCGAAATAAAACAAGAATATAATGATAAATTAACATTGAAAGAGGTTAAGCAAGAACCAGATGATGAAAGTAATTTAAATAACTTAATAGTTAATTTAAATATATTTAAAAAATTTTATTAAAATTTTTAATTTATTAGCTCAACAGCCACCTAAGAAAAAAAAGAAGAAAAACAAGGACCAAGCTAATAGTGATTCTAACTTGGAAAATGGTTCTGATATGAAAGTTAAAAGTGAACAAAATTCAATAGTTGATGAAGGCATGTTTCATATTTTTATAAATATTTAAAATTAATTAGTTAAATGATATTCATGTTTATTTTTTTCTAGGTCAAACTCCAAAAGAAAAAAAAAAGAAGAAGAAGAGAAATGCAGAAAACATAGAAGTAGAAGAAACTAATGTTATTGAAAATGGTAAAAATTACTTTATTATTATATTATTATTTATTTATTATAAAGAAATATTTTTTTTTAATAATTGAAATATAAAAGTAATCATTTTGAACTTAAATGTTACATTCTCTGAGGTGTACATGACTCATAGTGAAATTCATTACCTATAAATTACTTCTATTTTTAGAGCATATCAGTAGGTAACTTTTACTAATCGATTGAGGATGGCTGATGCTGTTTTAGTTTAATTCTATTATATTAAGCTGTATAAGTTTACTGACTTCTTTAGTACTAAAATATATTTTTTTTAATTTTTGATGTTTATTTTGTTACTATTTAAATTTAAAATGTTAATAATTTACCCAAAATTTTGATTTTTTAGAAACTCCAAGTAAAAAAAAGAAAAAGCAAAATAATAATCTTTTAACCGATGATGTTGAAACTTCAATTAATGAATCTGTTGGTAAGTTATTTGTGTTTCTCTTTCTAGCTCTCTATATTTTTACTATTTTATAATTTAAAATGTTTTTTTCTTATGAACTATTTTACACTAGTTGAATCTGGCAAAAAGAAAAAGAAAAAAAATAAAGGTGGTGTACAAGATGATAATGGTAAGTGATTCAGATTAATTGTTATGTATATTTTTTTTTTCTTTATTTATTTATATATTTGTTTATTTAGAAGTTGCTGCAACTTTAGTACAAGAAGATATAGTAACCAAAAAGAAGAAAAAAAAATCTAAAGGGTTAGAGTAGCGATTAAAATATTTCTTTGTATTCTATTCATTATTATTAATTAAGAATTTTCTTAATTGTATTTTCTGTATTTAATTTAGTCTAATGATAAATAGACTCAAATTAATAAAAATAAAATGATTATTTAAATATTACCCGTGATAGATATTCTAATAGAGTGATATTCTATTACTATAACATGGGTTATGTAAAAGAGATATTATTTAATATCAAAGTGTGACAATATTAATACTTATTCATTGATACTAAGTTTTGCACCTTAATGAAAAACAATTTATTACTGCATTAATTATTTGTCTTTATGAACATATATCTAGAACCAGACTCGGTAAGGTAATTAAATATTTTTTATAAGGAATCCAGATAGCTTTTAGAAAGTAAAGTAGTGGGAAATCCATTCTTTCATTACTATTTTATGTCAAAGGGATGGTTGACCTAGGAACTCCTCTCTAGGTTGTATTACTGACCAGACTCATTTTTTTATAAAATAAAAATTATATACTAAACCTTTTAATTGATATCAATAATACTCATTAATTCTTATTTAATTAAGATAAAATTTTATTTTATAGAATGTAAGGCAAATATACTCTATTATATGTAACTGGATAATATGAATAATTCCCATTTCGACTAATGTCTACCTTGGCTATACTAATGAATTTAATAATTTTTTTATCGTTACAAGATAGATAATTATAATATGTAGAGTTGTAAGAAGACATATACGCAATCAAGTACTTATATAAACTTAATTACTGCCAGAATATTGATGTTTTCTATTTTGTACTGTTTCACACAGTCTATCTGGGCTAATTTAAGTGTTAAAATATTTCAATGGCGTTTTTCAGGACCTAATTTTATTAAAATAGGTGAATTTTTTCACTACTCGTTCTACCATGTTCTAAAAGCTATCTGGAAACTCCCCTCCTTGTACAAAGTTTCTAAATTTCCCACTGAATTATTATTATATTGATATTTATATCCATGTTACAACTTGTTCAACATTTCAAACTTAAACATTTGTATGATTTACAAATAATTAGAATTTATGAAAATCCTGGCTGCATATACTAAATAAGTGCACTTATTTTAATGTAATACAATTAAATAGTTTACACTTATATTTTTACCAAAAAAATTAACATTTAAATTTCATCATAAACATAATAATAATTACTATAATAATAGTCATTAATATACCTATGATAATACTTATAATTTTTGACCGAATATAAATATCTGGATGCAATGACCTGGTTACATATACGCCACATCGTGTTCCAGCCATGATTTAATAAAAGTATTAACCAAGATAAAAACTTTTTTACTTGCATGAAAAAAATGTTTACAATTATTATTTATTTGTAGTAAAATTAACAACCTAATAAGATATATATATATATATATATATTTAAATTTGTGCATTATATTTTATATTAAACATTTTTTTATTAAAATTGTATAAATTGGTCTTTCAACTTAAAAAATTAAAAAAAGTATAGTCGGTATCCGCCATAGTAGTGTAGTCACTATTATTGACTAAAATCTGATGGTAATTAAAATCACTATCATTAAATGCTTCGATACAATTGTGCTTAAAAGAAATTATTCTAACTTGTTAATTATAATTTCAGTTTTGAAATTTTAATTCATTAATAGTAATTGGCAGTTAGAATATATGTATATATATATTTAGGAAAATTAGTTTTGATTTAGTATATATTTAAAAAAACCCAGCACAGGGGTGGCGGCACAGTGGGGTCGTGGCATAGTTGGGTCCAGTATAGATGATATCTGACAGTTATTAAAATCACTATCATAAGAAACGCTTCGATGCAAATCTGTAGATAGTGTTTAATTAAAAAAAAAAAAATTTGTTAAAATAGCATATTTTTGAATATGGTAACCATTTGCGTATAGAAGATAGGTCGTCGGGACTAGTTTTTTTTTTTATTTTATAGTACACAAAATAAGCTTTAATTTGATATATGTTTAAAGGACGCAGTATTTCCGTTGAAAAAGTTATTTTTTGTAAAAAAGTTACTATTTTAAATCCTCCCAGTGAGCAGAATAAGTGTTAGATTTTCAAAAAAAATTATATCAAATGAAAGGGAAATATCTAAGGTTTCAATACAAAGAAATATTATTTTTATTTGTTCATTTTTGAAAAAGTTATGGCAGTTTTAAGTAACAAAAAACATCCCGATAAAAGATCATTTTTATCGCAAACATTACATTTTTTTTTAATTTTCGACAGCCATTTGCACATAGAAGATAAGATGTCGGGACAAATTTTTTTTTTTCATTTGATAGTATATAACATAACCTTTGATTTGATATATGTTTAAAGGACGCAGTATTTCCGGAACATTTTCAAAAGTTCAGTTGAAAAAGATCTATGTTTTTTACAATATTTCAAGTTTTGAACGCCCCCTATATAAGGGGAAATTGTCCAATTTTAATAAAAAGTATGTCAAATGAAAGATGTACTTATAATGTATTTAGAAAAAAAAATTTGTGCTGATATATACACTTTTCAAAAAGTTATAGCATTTTTAAGTTGAAAATTTTAACAAAAAATAGTGGTTTTTTAACTACGGCAGCAGTTTAAATGTAGAAGATAAAGTGTCGGGATAAATTTTTTTTTCCATTTTATAGTACATAAAATAAGCTTTAATTTGATATATGTTTAAAAGACGCAGTATTTCCGGAACATTTTCAGAAATGAAGTTGAAAAAGTTAGTTTTTGTAAAAAAGTTGCTATTTTAAATCTCCCCCAATGAGTAGGTTAAGTGTTAGATTTTCAAAAAAATGATATCGAATAAAAGGGAAATATCTAAGGTTTTAGTATAAAAAAAAATTATGTTGATTTTTCAAAAAGTTATGGAAGTTTTAAGAAAAAAAA
>NW_026099575.1:15574611-15770864 GCF_025091365.1 Daktulosphaira vitifoliae | reverse complement strand
GTAATTTTTTTGGAGGTTTCCCCCATTTACGGGGAACGAGGGAATTTTTTTCAATTTTTAAGGGTAATGTCTTCGACTAGATACGATTTGTGATCTTTTGACGTATCATTGAAAGAAATCGGTCTAGTGAGAGCTGAGAAAAAGTAGCAATAGACATAAAAAAAAAACGCATCATAGTAAAATTAATACCTTCTCCGCTTCGCATTGAAGCTAAAACAGAATCTTCAAAAGTTCAAAAATTACATTTTGTATAGAAAAGTTACTTTTCCCTCCTTGTAAGCAGTTAATGGGTCATATTTTCAAATAAAATATATGATATAATAGGCGCGTATCTCGGGTATTTCCATAAAAAAATTCATTTTGATTTATGAATTTTTCAAAAAATTATAGAAATTTAAAGACAAGGAAGAAAAAGATATTTAATGATTTCTTTATAGATAATCTTAATTTACGAAATACGAGACAAGTTTTTAGTGTATTTAAAACTACAATTTGTCATTTTTGAACGTATTATCAGGAAATAGACTCAAGATCCGAAAGAAGTTGACGACATACATAGAAATATAAAAAACTAATACCTTCTTAGATTGTTATAAAAAAATGATTTCTTATTATATAATCAAATTATTTTCGGAACGGAATAATTATATTAACTTTTTAATAAATTTCTGCCTGTACGTTTTTATATTATTTCATATTTACATTAAAACATATTCGCGTATTATAACAAAATCAATGCTATATTAAACAACTTTTTGGGTATTTTTTTTAAAGAACTCGAAGAAGTTCTTTACAGTAAAGAAATCACAATATAGCAGAGGCGTAGCCATTGGTAGCTTTAAGGGAAATAACCCCCTCATTGGATAATTATTACTATAAATAGTATATGGCTTTGGCGCTAATAAGAACACGTGATAAGCTAAAAAAAAAGTCCTTAGCCCTCCATGTAAAATCTTATTTCGTAGATTTTTTTAATTTGAATGAAAACACTTATAAATTTAAATATGACGTTAATGCGTTATTCTAGCTCAAAGGATAAGACTTAGAGAAATTTTAAGTACATATTGTTCTTTAAGACCCCTTCCGCTATAAAAAGTTTAAAATTGATTTCTATTAATCTTATTTAGGATTCTGTGTTAAATTTATTTCAAAGTTTCAACTTACAATATATAAGTGCCAAAGTATTTTAAATACCTTAAGTTTTTTTTAACAAAATACTGGCTAATATAATTATAAAACAGCTAAAATTGTTGTATAACATAAATTAAAATAATTATTTTAATGAGGTGGCTCGATCTGGTGATTTAACTTATATATTCAAATAATGATGTAAAGGCAAACCGGAAGCCGGTTCAGGTTAGCAACTAGCATTACTATCATAAAATTAAATTTAATCAAATTAATTCTGTTAAGGGTAATTTTTCGTAATGTAACATTCCTATAGTTAATTTGTTATTCAACCTTCGAATTTAAACCTTCGAAATTGAAAAATGACACGTTATAAGATTACAACTTTAAAATTTTGATTAATAATCATTTTTTTTTTGAAACGTTGTGAATTGTAGTTCAATAATAGTGATAAAAAAAATTATTTAAATTTATCTTAGATTTTTATCTTTAATAAAGGTCATTATATTAATTAATACTTATAAAATAAATTTTTGAAATTAAAAAATGTTTTCTTTATACTTTTTTAATTGAATGTGTCAATTAAAATTTTTGTAAATATCTTTAAATACCAACAAAAGTTATATACTCCATTAATTACCTAAAACCCAACCAACAATAAATTAACTATGAAACCTTCAAGTTATCACGGAAGCGACATATTTTTACCTCTGTCCGTCACTGTTGGACTTAGTGTAGATTTAGTAAGTATTTACTAAAAGTTTCATATATGATATTTTTATCTCATGCGCTTATTTATTTTCATATAAAAAAAAAATCTGGAAATAAAGCTATAAAATTCACTAATGTAATCTAGTAAATCAAGATAACAGCCTATATTAACTACTTACTAATTATACTAAATATGTAATTAATATACTTTATTCTAAGTATTATCAATTTATAGTAAATTTTTCTCTTTAGGTAAATTTTGTTGTTTGTCAATTAACGGCGTTATGTATAGCACCAATAATGTATATTTACCTCCCACCAAAAAATCAATACTATATTATTCTTAGAGAAATATTTGGACTCTTGATTGGATTGAACATGGCATATATTTGTTTTGGATAGTAATATATATTATATTATATTTTTATTTATTTCTTTAAACATCAAAACAATATTTTTTAATATCCTAAAATTGTAAAATAATGATAATTTTGTTTAGTTTTGTTAAAAACTTTTTTAAATTTGATTTCAAATTTATCAATATTTATTTACACTTACTTATGGTAAGTGTATGTTTTTAATCTATCAGTTATATTATACTAAAAAAATATTAACAATAATTTTTATTTTGTAGC
This sequence comes from Daktulosphaira vitifoliae, assembly GCF_025091365.1. Lineage (NCBI taxonomy): Eukaryota > Metazoa > Arthropoda > Insecta > Hemiptera > Phylloxeridae > Daktulosphaira > Daktulosphaira vitifoliae. The sequence goes on along the minus strand of NW_026099575.1, from coordinate 15,768,390 downwards.
CAAATGTTTCATCTCATTCTTTTACCTAGTATTTGTTATATTGTTATTATAACACAAAATCCAAATATGATACACAAGTATGTAAAATTTTCAATTATGAAACATAAATAATTATATATATATATTTAATATTTAATTTTTAGAGTTGTATTGCTTGTGTGTTGCCTTTATCTATCTTTATTACATATCTATAGACAAATTTATGAGTATGGTTCATATACACTAGATATAACAGGTATGCATCATTTAAAAAATGAATAATGAATGTTGTAATTAATTTTTTAAGAAAAAAATATAAAAATATGATTTTGATTAAAGCTTACTCTTTCTATTAAAATAAATAAATATAATAGTTGTATTAATAATAAAAATACTATGAAGTATATAATTATGTAACATAATATTTTTTTTTACTATTTAATAAAAATAATGTGTGTAGTACATAAACTAAACATTTTTTAAATTAATTTATTAAGTTTACAAATTTATAAGATCTGTTAATGTCTTTTTCATTGTCTAAGGATATATAATTATTTATTTTCTGAAATTTAATTAAAAAATGAGATTACTATTTTATATTATGTTATTATGTTTGAGATAATCAAAAATTATTTATCCTTAGGTGACAAAAGCCCACTATTAGATCATTTGATTTTGTAAACTTAATAAATTAATTAAATGAATTTTTAATTTAAGTAATATGCATATTATTTTCATTATTATATTTTGAAAAATTTTTCTCAGTCTTCGTAATAAGGAAAAATGTCCTAAAAAGTTATATTTATTTTAAAACAGTTGATTTTAATTTTTTGATTTTTTTAGTTTTTGCTTAATATTGAAATAACTATGAAAATTGGAAGGATTTTTAAGATATATATTTTTGATATTATTTAATACACTTGCTTTGTCGAAAACAAAATTTTTTTTGAAAATCCAATCTTAAACAAAATTACAATGATATAAGACCCAATTCTTTGATTGTTCTTATTTGATTAAATTAAAAAAATTATTTTTTACAAAAGTATAATAGATTAAAATGGAATTAATATATTTGTTATGAGTTGAGCTTAACTTTACTTTAATTTTATTGAATTATGTTTTATTATATACTTTTCTTTTTACTTATGGAAAGAATTTTTAGACAATTTGATTAGTTTATTTGAAAGTTTGAATATACTCAAATATTATGACCATTAACTTAAAATTAAGCCTTATATTAAAAATGAAATTTTTAATTATAATAAGTATCTTATTATATAATATTAGGTCCAATAATGGTTATGGTGCAAAAAATAACTGCTCTTGCTAGTGGTTTACATGATGGACTAGTATTTGGAAAAAAAGAACAAACAGATCTACAAAAACGTTACATGATAAGGTATTATATTACAATATAGTAATTCACTTTAATTAAAACTTAAGTATATTCTAAAATAGAATGTGAAATATTTTAAAAATAAATTAAAAGAAGTATACATTAAAATATAATTACTTTTTTAGCTTCAATGCTAAGCTGAAAAGGTATTAATTTTACTATGATGTGTTTTTTTTTTAATTAAAAATTTTTTTTTTTTTGTGTCTGTTACCACTTTTTCTCAGCTCTCACCAAACGGATTTATTTCAACGATACGTCAAAAGATCACAAATCGTTCTAGTCGAAGACATTACCCTCAAAAATTGAAAAAATTTCCCTTGTTCCCCGTAAATAGGGAAAACTCCAAAAAATGACAAATTTAAAAATTGCTAATTTTTTGAAATTTTTTCAAATATTTTTACTTAAAAGTGCCATAACTATTTAAAAATGAAAAAATCAATATAATTTTTTTTATATAGATACATGAAGTATTTACCTATCATTTGATATATTTTTTTTTATAAATCTGACCCTTTAACTGCCTACAGGAGGGATTCAAAATGACAAATTTTTTACAAAAAATTAACTTTTTCAGCCTAACTTTTGAAAGTGTTTCAGAAATACTGACATTTTTATATATACTTTAAATTAATGTCAATGTAATATACTTTATTATAGAAAAAAAAATTTCGGATTTTATTTTGTCTTCATGATGAATAAGGTTACCGTATGCTATTTTTGTGTTAAAATTCTCAATTTTATATTTTACATTTTTAACTTTAAAATTCTATAACTTTTTGAAAAATGTATAGATCATTATAATTTTTTTAAGATAAGTATTATTTTAAAAATTAAGCGACTAAAATTATATTTATAATAATTAATCTTTTTTCAGAAAAACACCTTTACCATTAAATTATATAAGTTATCTTTTAAGTTTTCAAACTATTTTGGCTGGACCCAATGCATTTTTTGGTGATTACATGGATTTCTTAAAGGGTACTAATTTCCCAGAGAAATTACCAAAACAGGTATTTTTATGTCAAATCAATATTTTTAACTTCGAAATTTTATTTCTAAATTGTATATAATAGTATTCAATTTTACTTTATATTAATGTTATTTTAAAAATATTGACAGTCTAGTATTGAAAGTAGCATAAAAATAAAATCAGAATTTATAAATAATTTGTCCATATTCAATTATTTGACATGATATTAAAATGTTTCTTTGTCAAATAAAAATTCTAATAATAATATTTTTAAAAATAATAGTTTATAAAAATAAATATATTTTTCAGAATGTATTTTTATTACATAAAAAACTTGAATTTAACATGACATGTATAGTCTATGATTTATTGCGTAAAAGAAGTTTTAAACGAGTGAATAAAAGAATAATTTATTAGAAATTTACTAATATATGTGAAATATAAATTGTTAAAAAAATTACTTTTATAAAAAAAAAAAAATAATAATAATTTTACTCTCCTGACAAATACAATTTGTATAAATTATGTTAAGCTAGACCCTCAATGTATGCCCTAAAGTAATGCTTAACGGCAGTTCCAGGACGGCCCACAATAATGCCGACTGTGGGAAAAAAAAAGACTCAATCTAATGTAAAATAAAATTATGAATTTTTACTATAGATAATTTTATTTTTTTTAGGCAAAAAGTGCACCATCACCTCTGTTAAGTGTTTTGAAAAAACTGTTTTATACTTTTTTGTGTTCACTTGTTATTTACTTTATTGTTCCAATGTATCCTGCTTCTACGCTAACTAGTAAGATTTAAGTATTTAACAATAATAATAGTATACAAACAAAAACTACTTACAGTAACAATATAAAAAAAAATTTCCAGGTGAAACATTTTTAATTGAGACTCCCTTGTATTCGAAAATTTGGTTTATTTTTGTTATAACTACTTTAACAAGATTTAAGTATTATTTTGCTTGGACACTGGCAGATGCAGTTTGTAATGCTTCTGGATTTGGGTTTAGTGGCTATGATGATAATGGTGATCAACAGTGGAATTTATTAGATAATATAGATATTAAGGGAGTTGAAGTAATTTTGTTTTTCTGTATATTTATAATTAATTATATTTCTTTAAAGTATATGATTAAAACAGTTATTTTTAGAAAAGTTTTATCTTTGTTAATTTATTTTGTTTATCATTAAAAGTTATATCTAATGATGTATTTTTCTAAAATTTTATAAAGAGTATTCAATGAACTGTAGAAATGTGCAATTTAAGTATATTTATTTTTTAATGATAAACATTAAAGATTTATTACAAATAAAATTAAAAATTATTATAATTCATATTTTGTTTACAGTTTGGTGTCAATTTTAGAGCTACAATTGATGCTTGGAATAAAGGCACTAATTTATGGCTCCGTTATGTTATGTATGAAAGGGCTTCACCAAAGTATAATACTGTGTTAACATATACATTATCTGCATTTTGGCATGGTTTTTATCCCGGGTATTATGTAACTTTCTTAACTGGAGCACTATTCACAAATAGTGCTAGAATGGTAAAATATTATAAATTTATAACTATAAATTATTAATTTATTTTATGAATGTATTGTAGGCTCGAAGATGTTTTTGGCATAGATTCCAAAAATCCATACCAATTAAGCTGGCTTATGATGCTGTCACAATACTTATAACTAGGCTTTCATTAGCCTATATGACTTTTCCTTTTATTTTGTTAGAGCTAATGCCTGCTTTGCGTGTTTACTGGTAATGTTAATTTTTTATTAAAGAATATTTTTGTAACTTTTTTACTTATTTATATTAAAAAAGGGTTAATTTTTTCAGGTATCTTAAATTCTATTTACATATTATGGCCCTTTTTGCAGTTTATGCACTACCATTTATGGTTCCTCCACTTAAAACAATCCGAAAAAAAGAACAGTAATAACTGGATTTATATAACAAGTTTCAACAAACATTGAATAAACCAATGACTTTTTTTTATATGATTATATGAATTTTTTTTTATATACAATATGATTTAATTAGTCAATTAGTTAAATATTGTTTAAAATATAAGTCTTGTTTGAATAGAAAAAGTAAAATATATTGTTACAATCTATAAATTTGTTATAAATCTTATAGTTTTATACATTATGTATGGCTATAAAAAATATTTTTAATTGAATAGCTTAAAACAATGTCCATAAATTATTTTGTTCTAGCTAATTTTATACAATTGAAATATGTTTTAATGTCTATTCTTTAATAATTTTTTTTATTTATTTTATATTTTTATTGATAATACTTAATATTTAATTGCATAGAAATACCAAATTGAAAGGCGTAGTGCTACTACTAGATAAATCTATATTTTTCAAAATATAACTTATTTTACAAAATAATTTTTTTCTTCACTTGTTAATTAATTTATACAAAATTTTACAATAAATTTTCTTTGATTTGTAAACATTGAACATCAGTCAAAATTGATTGTTGATATAGAAATAAATGTTGAAATTTTAGTGTCTCAAGTCCAAAACTAGTCCAGTTGGGTAATAAGTATCTGGCAAATAGTTCTAAACAATTTGGTGTTTCGGGTAGAAAAGATGATAATACATCTGAAAAATATATTTGTATGATTAAAACGAAAAATAACTAAAGATTTTGCAAAAAAGATTATTGACCAGTCATTTAATCATTTTTTTAGCTTCGATGCGAAGCTGAGAAGGTATTGGTTTTACTATGATTTTATTTATTTATTTTTTTGTGTCTGTTACCACTTATTCTCAGCTCTCNTGTCTGTTACCACTTTTTCTCAGCTCTCACCAAACAGATTTCTTTCAACGATACGTCAAAAGATCACAAATCGTATCTAGTCGAAGACGTTACCCTCAAAAATTGAAAAAATTTCCCTTGTTCCCCGTAAATAGGGGAAATCTCCAAAAAAATTACAAATTTAAAAATCGCTAATTTTTGAAATTTTTTATACTTAAAACTGCCATAACTTTTTCAAAATTGAACAAATCAATATAATTTTTTATTATAGATGCATGATATCACATTACCTTTCATTTAGTATATTTTTTTTATAAATCTGACCCTTTACCTGCCCATAAGGTGGGATTTAAAATGACAACTTTTTCACAAAAATTTTACTTTTACACTTAATTTTTGAAAATGTTCCGGAAAGTCTGACACTTTTATATATATCCTAAATTAAAGCTAATGTAATATACTTTATCATGGAAAAAAAAATTTCGGACTTTATTTTATCTTCACGGTGAAAATGACTACCGAATGCTATTATTGTGTGAAAATTCTCGATTGTATTTTTTACATTTTTAACTTTATAATGCTATGACATATTGAAAAGTGTATGGACAACATTATTTTTTTATGAGAAATAATATTTTTTAATAATCCCTTTTTCATTCAGGATATTAATAAGAAAATAGCAGATCATGTAGCTTTTGGAATAATCCACCAATTTTTTAAAATTAAACACTATCTAAAGATTTGCATCAAAGCGTTTTTTAATAGTGATTTTAATCACTGTCAGATATTACATTATACTTGATCCAATTATGCCACGTCACCACTGTGCCGCGACCCCTCTGTGCTGGATTTTTATTTTATAAGCTAGTTGAATATGTATGGTGCCATTAAAAAAAAGTATAGTTGACATCCTTGTAAGGTATAAGGGTTAAATTAAAGAATAATTTTCTTAATATACTTATAATTTTAAGAGAAATCACCTATGTATATATTTAGATGCAATCTGAATGATCTAGAGCAAACTTAGTTTACCTTAACTCTGTCACAGCCTCTCCAAAAAAGATGAAAATTACATGTAAATTTATAAAGAAATATTTTTAAAAAAAGAAGAATTTAAGTTTTATATTTTGTTCGAATTACACCAATGTATATATATATATTTAAATATTAAACAATTGATCGCTCCAAGTTTAAAAATGTTAACTATTTTTTTAGTAAGAATTACTGTGTATCTTTACCTGTTAAAGGAGGTTTATGGGAATGTACTGAACTTGGTATACTAACTATAAATTTGTTATCTTCTGGGTTTTTAATAACAGAGTTAATATTACGTTTTCTTCCAAATATTATTCTTTCATAAGGCTGTTTACCAGGAGGTTGAGTAAATTTACAAACATATTCCCCATTAACAGTTACCTGAAAATGTAGATGCTACTTTACAAATTTTACTATAAACAATAATGATATTCTGTATAATTAATATTTAATTAAATAAATTTTATTTATTAATAATACAATTACTTACATTGGGATGCTTAGGATTTTTTCATAAGAGGATTATATACAAAAAGTAGAGTTGGCACAATGTCAAATTGACCAAAGAAATTTAGACTAACCATAATCTGGTTAAAAAAAAAATTAAATATCTGTATTTAAATTTTATTATACAAAATAATAAATAATATTTTTCCGAGAAATTTAGAACAATGAAAAATATATATGAATTGTACCTCTCTGAATGTAATATACTATCTATTTCTAGAACAGCAATAACAGAGTTATGTGGCATTTCAGTTTTATAATAATACTATAAAATTAAAAAATAGATTTGTAGTTTTATGGAAGACAGTTACTATATATTCTTCCTTTTGAATTATAAAAAAAATTGGTATTATATGAATAATAAATATTGTATTAGCTAACTTAGGTTATCAGTAAAAGTTATTACTATTTTAAGTAACTAGTAACTAAATTTAATTAACTATTAAAACTTAGTAAATTATAAATTATAGCTCAACTCTATTTTTTTAATCTAACCTAACATCACATATTTGAAAAACTTGCCAGCTTAAACTTTCAACTTTTTAATGTGTTAGTGCACATCCTCAGAAAAAGCAAAACAAAATTTTCATAAATAATAACTAAATGTGCATCAAAAGAAATTTTAATGATAAAAATTCAAACATAGAATTAAAGTTTTTTTTTGATCTGATTAAAATTAGTTAAAACTCTTTGGTTAATTAACTAATTTTTGACTGATCAATTGATATTGTAAGAATCTCAAAAATTACTGCATAATTGGTAATTATTTTAATACTATTTTTTACTCAATTTCTCTTAAAATATCTTTTGAAAATTTTTTTTTTGGTTTTGTAAGTTACATATGTCTCTCCATTTACCTGTTATAAAATAATTCTTAGATTCATCCCTTATATCTATGAAGTAGAATATGATATAATTAAGGAAATTACTGGCCTTACCAATACTTTGGAAGATATTTGAATTTTAAAATATAGACTATAAATGTGGAACCTATAATTTTTATCATTTTTGTCATTTCTCAGCACCACTCTTCCTTACACCAAATTACAAATATGTGAATATCTTCCAATACACGGGTCTAAACGTTATCATTGATCAGTCATTTATTAAAAAAAAATTTAATAAACTTATTTTTAGAAAGTTGAGTGGGTACCATAAAAAATCACTTTGTATAATAATTATATTATTTTTATTATAATTATAATACAATTCTTAAATAAGTTAAAGCATGTGTTTATGTTGCTAGATATATGTACATATTTTTGAACCTCCTGAGAGTTACTTGTAACACTTATTTTTTTTTCAATATATATTATATCAACTAAAATTATAAATTAACACATAGATTTATCCACAAAAATAAATTGAATTAATTGTATATTATGTTAGAATAATAATTTAACTTTTCTTTTTAATTATTTACTTTTATCCAATACCAAGTAGCAACATACGACACATCCCAAGCTGGAAAAAAATTATTTATCAACGAATTTATATGATTTTGTGAATTTGTACACCATACACTAATAAGTCCATCTGGAGCAAGAATCTGACCAATTGGTAATTTTTCCAGATCAGTATCAAGTATCATAGAATATCTGACAAGTGTAGAAATAAAATTTTAAGTAAATATTAACTTCATTATGGTTATTGACTTACCCTTCGTCATATATTTTTTTTTTTTTTCTTTTGATGTACTTATTAGTCCAAGGTGGATCCATCAAAATTAAATCATACTTTTCATTGTTTAGTTTATTCAAATTGTCAATATCATCACAATAGAACTTACAAAGTGGAGGGAAAATGTATTGATTTGAGATATAAAGAGTAGAATTTTTATTTTCTCCAAAGCATATTTTTTTTTTTATTGTCTTGTTGTAAAACTTATTAGATGCAAGTCTAGCACATAAATTATTATCATTCTTATTAGAAATTTGTGAAAATATTTTTGTTTCGTTTTTTACTTTTGATATAAATAATCTGATCTTACAATGTAGCTCATCTTCCTGTTAAACAATTTATAGCATTCAATATAAATTTTGAAGGTGTTAAAATGAATATAATTGTCAACCAAATGACTTTTTTATCTTAATATTATAAACCAAGTTATAGCAAGGTAAGCAAAAAAAAAATCTTCAAATTGTTGAACTATGGATTCTTATTTAAAATTTGTAAACCTCTTATATGTGCCAAAGACCAAATAAAAATTGTTTTATTAAATGGATTAATATCAATAATAATAATTAATATTAAGAACTATATGGGCTCCCATCTCAAGAAAATGCTACAAAAAAGGAATGAGAAAATTAAAATAGTAATTCTTATTTAAAAGATATTCAACTAGGCTAATAGAATTCGAAATGGACTCTGGGTCGTTTTTCTTCTTGAATCTAGCCTTGATTATTATAATATTAAATAATTACTTCTATAAATGTTTTTTTTCTTTTCCGCTTTTTACTTATTAACAAACAATTATTGCTTTCATCATCATTACATATATTTTGATTATCTCTATTGAATGGTTGATTAATGTGGAAGAAATGTTTATAAAATAAATCCAAGTTATTCTGCTCAGAGATGGTATTATACAACTTAGTAATAAACTGTTCATGAGATATAAACCATCCTTCATCATTTTTATATAATATACTCATTATTTTAAAATTAAATACAGTGAAATAAAAGTACAAATTGTTACTAGTTATTTAGGTAAAAATATTCATTATTTTGAAAGTAAAAAACTATATATCAAACCCAACTATAATAAATAAATTAAAATTAATATGATTTACAATAGCTAATTCATTAATAACATAACAATATTTAAAACAGATCTAAAATAATCTTAATTAAGCACAAAAATATGTAGCTCAAACGAATCATGATCTAAAATTAATAAAATTTTATCTTAGTTCGTGATAGATCATTAATTTAAATTAAATTACTGACAATTTATGATAAGATTTATTTTTTCATGGAAAAGATATATTATCATATTAAGATAACAAAATTCCAAAGTTGGGCGTCATGTTTTACTCTAATAATATTTTTGTTTATGCGTATTCAACTAATCAAAATTATTATTTTATATAGACTGAGTAACAAGTGGTACTATTGTAAACAAATTTAATTATTAATTTAAAATTCATTAAATATAACAGTTGTTGTTCCTACACGTAGAAGTCAAAAGCTATAAATGTGGTGATTTTAGATATAATTTTCAAAACAACAAGTTGGTGTAAAAAAATTGAAATACAATTTTTTCTTATTTATTAAAAAAATTTGATTATATATTTTGTTGGTAGTATGTCTGTAGTATTGGATGATCAATATGAAGTCACTATAAATCCTTTCTATAAACCACACGAACCTAGTGATTATCAACCATTTAAAACAACTGTGTATGTATGTGCTATTTTTGCTGTAGCTATAATAGCCCTTAACGTTTTTTTCTGTTGTTTTTCTAAACACCGAAAATATTGGAGAAATAGTGAATCTGGTATGTAAAAGTTTTTTTTGTAAAATACATTAAAATGAAATAGCAAAAAAAAATGTCTATTATCATTATTTAGGTAACCGATATATATTACCAATTTGGATTAAGACACCAGCTAAACAAGCACCATTAGACCTAAAAGAACTCGAAACTAACTTTTCACAAACTAAACCTGTGTATGACTCTAGTGTACCTCAAGAATTTGTTGAACTTCATAAGAAAGAAAGTGACATTTAAAAAAAATATAATATGTTTTATATATTTTATCCATTAATATTTTTGCTAACCATCATTGTATTGGCATTCATAATCACCCTAGTAAGGTATGGTGAACAATTTTGTTCTATTCACAAAAAACATGCTGTACACAATGATAATCATGGGGGGTATCGAGAAGAAATATCCTATGTTTAATAATGTAAGATTGAATTGTAGTGCCAACATGTAGTTTAACATTTTTTATTGTGTCCAATAAGTGGACTATAGTAATATAGTAATTATACAATAATTAATATTCTAATCACATAGACTACTTACATAGAAGTATTATTTTCAAAAATATTCTATTTTACTGTAATAAATTTTGATAACAAAGACAAATTTTATACAATGATAATTTCTTTGTTAAGCTTAAAACTAAAATTTTCACATTTTTCAAATTGTCGTTATTTGATGCCTCTGGTCTGAAAAATTAAGATAAATTATTATGTTAAGTATTTACATTTATTTGAACAAACATTTTAATATTAAAAAATTTCAAATATCATAAAATTATTTTTTAATTAAATAATATCATATTCACATACTTACATTTTAATGTTAACTATAATTTGAGCGTATTCTAAATGGTACAATTAATGACCACATGTAAACAAATCCGTCCATGTTGTGATTATTAATTTATTGCTTTATATTAAGTAATTTATACTGATAATTAGATTATTATAACAATATAAAATTAAGTAATTAACAAAATTGTATAACATTATGTTTAATTATAATATTGCTATTTAAATAGTCTGAAATTTTATATTTATCTATTTTAAATAATATAATTTTGTATTGTCATTTATTTTTATTTTATGTTCCACAACATATTTTTAATGTAATTAATTTTTTAATAAATTATATTTATTTATCTTAGTTATAGGATTTTTATTTTGCTTAGAAAGTTATAACAAATTTTTATCTGTAGTTAAATGTTGTACTGATGGAAGTTTTATTATTTGTTAGTTAATTAACTTAATTTGTTTCTAAAAAGTGTATTACTGAAGAATTGTTCTAATTTTATAAAAATAATATATATATATATATACAGAGTGGAACAGATCTAACTGACAACTCATATAACTTATGATCTACATAACATTTTTTTATTCAAATTTGTTTTTTAATTTGTAGATAGCCATTTTATAGATAAGTTTTAAAGAAAAATTTTAATACCAAAAACTCATACTTTAATCCAGTAGTTACGTTTATACAGCATTTTTAATTTGTTAAATTTTGATTTTTTTTTACAATTTTTCTATAGTATTAAAAAAGAGATGGAGTGATGCTATTGAATGTGATATGAGGACAGCTGATGTGGGAGATCGTGTCAAGTGGAAGTTTAGGATAAAGGTGGGCGATCCAAGTAGTTAGGATTAAGGCGAGATAGAAGAAGAAGAATAATTGCGAGTGTTCCGTGGTTAGCCAAGTTAAAAGTGATAACAGTTATTAATTTGTGTGATTCTTTCATTGTAATCATATTTTATTATAGGATATTCCTTGTTAGGAGATTTGATAATAAATGCACTTATTCACTATTATTCACGTTTAAATGTATGATATATGAACTTATTTACTTAAAAACTCAACATGTTTTAGACAATGTTTCTATAATTTTTTTTTAATAATCTTAATTATACTGCTACTTGTGTTTTTATGGAAAATTAATCGTGTACTGTTACTACTAAATAACATAATAAGTGTTTACTTTATATAATATCGACTAACATTTGATACCATAGGAAAAGGGTAATAAAAATAAAAATTTAACAAACTTAAAAATGCTGTATTAACGTAACTACTAATTAAAATAAGAGTTTTTGATATCAACATTTTTTTTTTAAAACTTATCTATAAAATGACTATCTTCAAACCTTAAAACAAATTTAATAAAATCTAAATTTTTAAAATATTTTTTGTAATTGCAAAAAATAACATAGAGCGTATATTAAATATAGTTCTATATTGTAAAAATTGATTAAAAAAGAAAAAATTATAAAATGTTATGTAGATCATAAGTTATATGAGTTTTCAGTTAGATCTATTCCACTCTGTATACATTCTATATCGATTATTTAAAAATAGTGGACTCCATGAATGTAAATACTGGGACCCGCACATCAGGTTTTTGCAGCATTGCAGACACTATTCAGTTTTATTGGATGCCTTTAATAAAATGATATTCAATGATGAAACTTCATAAAATATTTATATTATATAAATAATGTTGAATTAAATAATATTCTTAAATAATTTATACTGTGAGCAGGCCCGCATTTAGGGGGGGGCATTGGGGTCATTTACCCCGGGCGGCAAATTTTGAAGGGCGGCAAAAATCTTAATAGGTATACAATTTTTAAAAATTAATTATTTTTATTTAATTTTAAATTTTTTCAAACAGAACAATTTATTTTTATGAAACAAAAATATCTATTTCTAAAAAAAAATATTACTTTATTATTTTCTAATTTAAAACGTGTACAAAGATATAAATGTAAAAGAAAATATATCAAAGCTGTATAACAACATAGACTACAGTTAGTAGTTAGATAATAGTATTGATTATACATAGTAATTTTTATAATCAACAGCACTATAAATAAAGTAGGCGGCAATTTATTTGATTCATGTTTTTATCTAATTTTAACAAAGTATTGATATTTTCTCCCTTAAACTGGTTTTATGGATGTCGTCGGCCGTTGATAGTCGATTATTATTGGAATACTAAGAAAGTTAAAACACAATAATTTGTCTCATTTTTCACAAAATTACTATCTAATAATGTCACACTAATAATGTGTTATGTACAGACAGCTCATTGTGTTTAGTACTCGACTACAAGTGACCGAGTTAATATGTTGAGGTGTTTTTTTAGCTTCGATGCGAAGCTGAGAAGGTATTTTATTTGTATATTTTATTATTTAATAACGTATTAAAATGAGTGATGGCAGAAAACGTTTAAGTGGAAGTGCTTATAAAAAAGTTGCTAAATTAAAATTAGAAAAAGAACAAAAAGTCATTTCTCAAACCGCAAAATTAACTTCATTTTTTGGCAATCAATCTCCAATTCGCCAAGTGAAATAGAGACTACAGCTGAACAGATTTTAAATGAGTCTAGTGATAAAAAGTAATTTAAAAATCAAATGTTAACTTTTGTACGTTATTTCAGTTTTATATAAATGAAAAATTTTATAATTTTTTAGTGAACATCCTCTACATAGTATTTTTGAAACCATGGCAAATGAAAATCAATTAATTGAATATTCGGAATTATTAAATACGCCAACTAAAAAACCCAATCCAACACTTTTGGGGGGCGGCAAAATTAAGTACACCGGGCGGCAAAATTCCTAATTGCGACCCTGACTGTGAGCATTATTGAACAAATTTTTTTTCGATTTATCCTAAAAAAAAATTCTTTACAATTTCTTAAAATAAAAAAAATATATCATCTTTCAAAGTAATTAGTTTGAGTTCTACCAAAATTTTTGGGAGTTATTATTTCATATTTTATGGGCTAAGGCATTTAAGAGTATATTTTCATGATGTTTGTATATTAATACATTTTTTCTAATAAATAAGAAACAAAATTATTATTAACAATATTCCAAGACAATAGGATCTAAATTGACACAATGGTTTTGTTTGAAATATTAATAGATTAGTCTCCAGTTTTATAATAACCTATCGATGTCAATTTAGAAACAACGGATGATAATAATTGTAAATATAAACCATGTAGACATTTATTCTGAAAAAAATATATTACCGCTCCTTAAGAAAATTTCTAAGTTGTGCCTATCATATAATATGCTATGAGTAATACATATTATTTTTAGTTGTTCTGATCCTAATTCGACATAGAAAAAATATTTTAAAAATTGAAATTTTATTGCATATTTCATACATTTTAAGAGCATATTGTTCTGAATTTTAGACTATATCTGCATATTTATTTAATATTTTTATTAAATTCATAGTCACAGTTGTAATACAATCATTTTTTTGTAGGACAAGCTTTTAAAGCTGTCATTGAATATCCATTTGAATAACCAAATCCAACAATATAGTGTATATTATGGGCGTATTTAAAAATTCATAATGAAGGAGGCACGAACACAAAATTTGAATGGATAAGTTATCATAAGAACTCATTATGACCATTATTTTCTGTTGTTATAATCAAAGGAAAAGAAAAAACAATCAACATGAAAATTTGTATCAGTACATCATTGCTAATGGGTGGCAGGAAAATATCTCCCGTGAACCAGTAGAATATCGCAATACGCTATTGATGTTTATTAAAACAAAAATCTTCCATTGCATATTGAAAAATTTTTTTTATTGTTTTTATAAAATTATTTTCCACTAGAATTAATAGAAATTATACCTAAGATTTGTAAACATATTAGTAACATATTCAACACAAAACAAGCCTAAAAGACATATTACATTTTACAAGCTAAATGATTTAATTATTTGTTACATAATACAATACACGATTTATAATGCAGAAGTAATTGCAGAAAACAAATGCTTCTCTTTCGTATTGAATTTTTTTATATATTAGAAAAAATACCATAACAAGGTTTATTTACCTATGGAATGGTAGATATTATGTTTTGTAATTAACATAATAACTAATATATAGTATTCAATACTTTACTAGCTAATATATTTAATCACCAGAAATTATATGTATGTACATTAAATCTAATCTGATGATATTATACTACAAAACTGAATTATTTTTTTTTAATAATTTTATTCATACATTTTTTGAGTTTAAATTTTACGTAACATATATAGATAGTGTAAATGTATAATAAAAAATAAACAAATTACATGAAAACAATATTTATCTTATAGTAAAGAAATAATTTTTTTTATGTTAAAATTAATAGAAATTTTATTTAAATGAAAAATAATAAAATTAAGAAATCACAATTAATAAATATATTTCAAAAGAGTTCAGTTAGTTACAAGTTGTTACTATATTTTGGTAGAAAGAGTATATTTCGGTTGAATACATTTTTGATAAATAGGTATGTAGAAAAATGAAGATTGGGAAAATGGAAATGTTTAAACCTTAACGACTGTGTATATAAACGCATATCATATATAATAATAATATCAATGTATTTAAGTTCCGTAGAATTTTTACTGTCTGTTTCGATTCTGCTTGTTTCCTGTAAACATAAAAATCGCCCATTGTAATTATAAGTTAAATTTTTAACTAATTATATGTACTCATAGTCAAATTACAAATTAAGGAGGTTGTGAAAAATAATTANTTAATTATATAATAAAAATTGATCACTTGTGGCTAAATTATTAAGTAAAATTAAAACTATATTAAAAATATTATTAATTTAAAAAACTAAAAAATATTAAAAATATTAAACTTTTTTAGTTTTTTAAATTAATAATATTTTTAATATAGTTTTAATTTTACTTAATTAATTAGCCACAAGTGATCAATTTTTATTATATAATTAAATTATATTTAATTCTTCAACAATATTTTTTAGACACTTAAGAATTGTAAAAATGATGAACATTTCCAAAAAATATTTACATTAAGGTGAGTTAGGGAAGGTATCATTTTTCTGTTGCTTTACCCTTATATATTTGAAGTGATTTATTAAAACTAGCTGTCTTTATTATACAAGGGGTGAAATGGTAAAATTTTGCAGGTAAATAAATATTGGACGACAATTAGAAGAGGAGGAGTAGTAAACATTTTTATAGAAATTCCCCGAAGATAATTCTTAGAGTTTTACACCACTGTTAATATCAATTTCTGTAAATTTTTAGGAGAACAAGAACTAAGTTGGAAATCTCAATCAGTGCAATAATAAAACAAAAACAGACGCCTTAATATTAGCAAAACGAAAACATTTTTCACCGAATGGATTTTATTACATGAATAATACTACCAATGAGCTATTGAATAAAACCATAAACACAAAATCGATAAAATAGACTACTACCGTTTTTCTCCGTGCTCTTCATATATTTATTTATTAGTGCGGACCACATTCAGTAATCCAGTTATTCATAATTAGTACATGTAACGTTGTGATGATCCTCGCTTAATACGTTTCATGTAGTATATTGATAAATGTCATTAAATATTGGACACGATTGCTGTGATAAACAGGAAATTAGTTCGCTTTTAATAGTCTCGTCTCGTTCTGAGAGATTTATATCACCCACGACACCATAATTCATCAATTTAAATTGCATAATATAATTTTACAATTTTAGATTTGTGTCCTACATGTTTATAGTGTATAAAGTATGTATTTATTGTGCTCGAGGAAGTATCGCGTTACTCTCTAAAAATAAAGTAGTCTAATCTAAGGCGGCGATGACATCCCAACGAAATAACGGTAGCGTAAAACATAATTTTGTGAAATTATCTTATAGTTAATCCATTTTCTACAATATCCTGAGGCATATGCTGCTCATTGAAGAATATTTCAAACCTTCAATATTTATGCGAATTTTCGGTCTGTCGATCAATAAATATACAGTTTAAAAGTAATTAAAGGTAACTCTCGACTCGGAAGAGGTCTAAAGCGCAAAAATAAAGTAAAATTAAAGAAATAATTAACGTACAAAAATGGCAATATTCAAAACTATAAGAATAGAAATATTTTTTCGAGTGTATAATTATTTATCATTATTACATCTACTCCTTTGGTTTTTTTTTATTGAAAATTTAAAATAATGTGGCTCATTGGCTTGGTATCAAATATATAGTTGTCATTTCAAAAATTCGTATGTTTAATAAGTGTTTGCAAAAGGTAAATTCAGGTAATGCACAAAGTAAAAAAATAACAAATTTTTATTTAGTTTACACATTTTTGATCGATTTCGATTTGTCTATTGACAGAAGATAATTTTGTATGAAAAATAGTATTGGCATAAAAATAACAAGGTGGTTTGTAGGCATAAATGAAAAGGTAAAATGTTCAAACATTTTTATTATTTGTTTATTTAAACAACTTTATTTGAACATTTTCAACACTATTAATAAATTTAAATTAACCTATACGAATAATTTAAGGAGTTGGATGGATATACATAGATCAATCTGTATTGAGTAGAAACTATGTGATTATTACCTACTAATAGTGCTAAAGTTCAAAGATGAAGATTCAAGTCCAATGATAGACTTAAATTACTAATAAACTTCTGAAGACAAAATCAATAAAAATGTAATCATATTATTTTAAGTACTAATAATTAAAATTACAAGATCGTTTTCTTAAGTAATTTTTACAAAGGAACTTGCATTAAAAAAAATTACTACAAGTTTATTTTAAAATTCCAAAAATGTCACATTAAGAGACAAAATTATTAATTGAAAGCAAAAATAACTAACGAGTTATTCTAGTAAAATTTGATTAGAAATTCTAAAAATTAAGTATAATTGAAAAATTTAATTAATTAACACTACCTAAAGTCCACTTAAAATACAATTTAATATTTTCAATGATAAATAAATTTAGAAAAATAATTTTGAATACTCATTTTATGGAAAATTAAAGATATTGGTGAAATAACTCGTATATCCTCAGTTTTTAAAAATTCATTTTTATAAATAAACACCAGAAAATACCTTACACACGAGTGCAAAAAATAGATATATCCCATAATTAGTCAGCGATTTATAGCAAAAAATTCATCTTTTTTGTTACGTTTTAGCATAGAAAAAAATGATTTTTATAAAAAAAAACTTAGAAATTATTTGATAATTCAAGTAAAAATTTATGCCTTCTTTGTTTACTTTATTTTAAATTTTAAAGTAAAAAAAAAATGAATGGATCATTGAATAGGAATATGGAGTATTTATATTTTATTTAGTATAATTTAAATTATTATTCTTGAAAAATATAGTAATTAATTTACTAATGATGCAATAAAATTTTATCTCAATCAATGGTATTATTTATTTTAAATCTTATAATGTAATGGAATGACTTAGGTATATGCATATTCATATGATTAAAAATGATAAAGTCATGCTATTATACAGACATGCATGGAATTCCCTTTAGTCAAATATTACCTTTGTTACCCCGTCCCTTGCTTTTACATTTTTTCGTGATCTGTCTGGTCTTCTCGCAATTAGAATTTTCTGTGGATGGGTCCTTAAGTGTATCTGTTCTGATCATTTCATTATGTGCATTACAAGGACTCCACGTTCCCTTTGCATATCGGCATGCTAAAAAACACCAAATCAGCCCAAAACATTTACAAAAACCTTCATGCAAGAGTTACATTTACAAAGCTATGCAAGAATGTCATTATTGAAAAATGTGAACGCTACAAAGTTAAAACGCTTAGTGATTCCTTACTGTGATATTTGTGGTTAATTTAAAGTGTTTTTTAGTGTATTAAATTGCATTCACCTTGTATTATGTATTTGATAAGGTAAGATATAAAAATGAAAATTAAACTTTATGATGTATCTTAAATATATTTCAGCATAATAGAACAAAGCAGTCCTGAAGATGTAGAGGAATGACTCCAAATATTTTACCATTTAAATTAATAATATTACAATTTATGAAGTTTTCATAAAAAACAAAATCTTTGTTAAAAGAATCCCCAATTTTAAATGTTTAACTTTATTATACCGTTTCATAATTTTCCATTTTTCATGATCTGTGTTTTCAGATTAGTTCTCTTAAAATGAAATGTACATAATCTAAGTAAACTTTTTATTTGCAATCAACGACTGTTTAGTATTAATATGTTTATTAATGTGCTCTTTAAAAATGTTGATGGAAAATATAACTATAAAAATATTGGCGTTTATTGATTTGAGTACTTAGATAACTTAAGTAGTTAAAATTTAACGCGCTTCTATGCTCAACTCTTACAGATTTTATCATTTTAACTATTAATTATTTTTAGAATACCTATTAATCCAAAAAATACAAAATTGGCATGCTTACTATGAGATATGAAATTTGTAATTAGGGAACATTAGACTTTATATTACCTTTCTTGCATTTCTTTTCAATAGTTTTGATTTTTTCGCAGCTTTCATTGCCTTTTTTCAGAGTCAATTTACGGGTTTTTACATTAGTTTTATCGTCACATGGAGACCATTGAGACTTTTCGTAGTGACAGTTGGAATCTAAGCAAAAAATTAAATGTTTATTTTTATTTCGATTCACTTAATATGTTTGAACTACCTTTTCCACCATTAGCGGCTCTAACTTGGCGGGATAAAGGAAGGTATGACTCTTCATTATTTGCCACATTTGAGCTGACCAAAGAGATTGTCACCAATAACAAACTGAAAATGATGATACTAAAACACTTCATCTGCAAAAAAATTATATTCAAAGTAAAAAATAAAAAATAGACTGAGCTGCGTTTCTACAAAAATAAATGCGCAGTAAGAATTTTATTGTGGTATTCTTGATATTTAACATCGCAAATAAATTTAAAATTAAACTTGTATCAATGTACAAAAAATAAGAAGGAAATATTTAAAAAAAAATAATATCACCCTAATAACATTTTTAAAAAAATAATGTTTTTACAACGTTATTATAACACATTATGTTATAAAAAAGTTTTTATAACATTATTCTCAAAATGTTTATCTGTGTAACAATTAAAATAATTTTTCAAATCACCTTTTTATATTTTTATTAAAAGTACAACGTTATAATATTTATTTTATTAAAAAAAAATTAAAAATTGTTGATTTCACTGCGAGTCACTATTCATCAATGAATCTGAAAATCATTATTCCAGTAAATTTATATAAATAAAATTATAATGAGTGTGACCACAACGATCAGTACTATAAGATTGCGTAATCAAAAAATATTTTAGTAACTTGAAAATATGAGTTTGTTTCATTTTTATGAAGTTGTCATATGCGGTTTATAATAAAAAAAATAAATCACAAATAGACTGTAATCTTATTTTGTTCTAATTTGCAGTTGTTAAAAAAAATTGATCGAAAACGTCTTATTTTCTTTGTTTTATTTTTATTCTAGTAATTTACTCAAGGTTTTTTTTATCTAATGCTTGTTATAAATTATTACTCTATAATATAGATGAGATTTTTTTATTTGGGATCTTGTTTTTCAATTAAAAACTATAATTTTGATGTAAAAAAAATAAGACATAAAATAATTACTATAGTAATTATTGGTAATTACACTATATTTTTTAGAACTTAAATATTTCTAAGTAAATCTTATTAATATTATGCAAAAAGTTTTTTGTTGTTTGATAAGGCTGCTCACGTAAACATAAAAAATAATTCAAGAGTCAAAAGAGCTTTAATCATATCTAAGTGAAATACACCTGTCTATGGATTTAGTGCTGGCTATAACAAAAAAGGTAAGAATGAAATATATTAAGATTTGAAAACATTAAAACAAATTTTCTAACTAAATCCCATAATTTATTTATTTTATATAGAATGAATGAGTAGTGTTACAACAATACATAATTATGGAAAGTAGTATATATAAAAATGCTAAAATCATTAATTATTATCCATAACCTTGTCGTGCTACTACTTTTTAATTTAGTTTCCAAAATGGAACAGATGATCATAAATAAATAATGTTTTTTATATTATATTTAAAATATTTGTTGGGTTTAGTAATACATTCAAAATTTATAATCAACATACTGGTAACATATGTTAGTATATTTGTCTTATATAATTTAATATTTTTTTTAAATGTTAGAAGGTATACACATTAAAAAAAATAGTATTTAACTTCGGTTACGTCCAATGGCGGCATTACTTTATTTTCTGGGAGGCTAGTTTTTCACTCAAAAGGATTATGAGCAAAAAATTAAGGTTTACTTATTCAAGGAACAAAAGGGAAAAAGAACTAATCATGCAAAAAGAAGAACCATGAAGTACTACATGTTATTACAATTAAAATAAAATTTATCAACGTATTAAGATTGCCGTGTTTATATAAGTTAAAAAATAATTAATGAGATTAAGTTGAGCTTCTCTGAATTCTTTCTTATAAGAATTAAAACTGAATTCGTATCCATTTTATGAAATAAATAGAAATTTATATAACATTTTTTTTTTAATAATTCAAGATATTTTATTTTGAATATATTTTTTCAGATAACACAACTGCGTGTTAAATAAAATATAACTTAAGTGTTTGTACAATATTTTTTAGTTAATCAATTACCAATTATTTTGATAACGTCAGGCTAGTTTATACGCAAAACATTAATGTAATTTTTAATTACACGATTATTGAAGTTTGGGAATAAATACGTTTTTAAGTTATTTAAAATAACTGCGCGAAATAAAAATAATAATAATAACATATTAAACCATTTAGTTTAAAATTAATATTTCAACACTTTAAAGAAATCAAAGAAACTGAATAATTATTTTTCGAATAATTTACTATACTATTTTCTTAATCTATATTTTTATAAAATGTTTTACTCATTTCAGTGTATATTTCGAAAAGTAAACAGAAAATATAAGTTTATAAAATGAGAGACATTTTAGTATCATGTGGCATTTAAACCTATTCCACTTGGATGCGAACACGTAAAAATGATCGACAAGCAGATAAAATAGCACTTGATACTTGACTGTTTAAAAAAAAATCCGAACTGTTTGTTTTTGATCATAAAAACTAATAAAAATTCACTTCAAAATGTATGCAATAAATAAAATGCGTTAATTCAAAGTGAATGATGAGAATTTTCATAGCAACAGATTTTAGTGTATCATAATTTATTATAATAACTTAAACTCGGTCGTCTATTTTATACAATACAACTAGGAAATTAAAAAAAACTAGTTAATTCTTGAGGGAATTTTAAAAGTTTACTATTGTCTTCTGTATTATTTAAATTTATAAATAGATGAAAAAGAGATGTATAACTCATAATCTCTAAGAAAATGGTAGCGTCTGGCAATAAAGAAGTCGCGACTGTCAAAAAAAGTTTTGTCGCAGCAGATACAATGATAAACCGCAATATGTAATAAAAATCTATAGCCTAGTCTTGCAGAAGCACAGAGGATTGAATTGAATGGTTGCCAAGTTTATGGTTCATAGTCTATCTATACATGTTTTATATTACATTATAAAGCTGAATAATAAAAACATAAATGTTATCATTTTGAATTGTGTAAATAAGGGTAAAAAAGTTTTAAGGGTCTTAAGGCGGAAATAAATGTCTATTGCACATCCGTGTTTGAAAATAGGCTTTAGAAATGCCAAAAAAAAAATAAATTTGGAAAAACCACTAAAAATGTATAGAAGATGAAAAATGGTTTTTCATTTAGTTTTTCGTCCAAATAATTAAAATTAAAAAATCATTTATTTATATTTTACTATAATGTTATTTGTATTTTGCCATCAACTGTAATTCAAAATTGTATTACTTGTTTTTTCGTTGTAACAATAATTATAATATGTTTCAGTAAATAAGTACGACTGAGTTTCAAATATTGACAAATTCACTAACGTTTTGGTCTGTTGGTTATTATTCATAATAGCGCCGCGGAATAGTTGCATACATATAACTTATTGAATATTTAGTATCAAAACAATTAAAACGTACTGAACAGTAATTATTATTATTATCAGTAGTATATAGATGAAGAATAAGTAGTATATTTTCTATAGAGATTTAGATTTAGGGTTTCTGAGTAAAAATAAAAGTAGAAAATAACTTAATCTTATTTTACACTAGCATCATATTAATTTTATATGCATGTAGTTATTATTAACATATAAACCATAATTAAACTTTTATTATTTGAAAATAAAAAACCATCACAATATAATATATTGTGATAATTTTTTATATATGTGTATATATATATATTATATACAAAATGTTCAGTAAGTAAGGAAACATATGAATTGTTTTAAACAATGAGAACAATAGAAACCCATTTCCTTAATTACTCACACTCTATATAATAAACATATGAGTTTGTTTTGTTTAAAGGAACTTATTTTTAAATTGAAGTCAAGTAAGTTTTAATTTAAAAATATTAAGTAAACATAATTTTTATAGTGTAGCTGATCTGTAGAATTTGAATTAGATACATCAGGATAATCCTAAAGGCTAAAAACGTCAGTAAACAACATCGTTACCGTACATGGAAAGGAATTTAGTAACTGGTCAGTGGAAGCATTTGTGAGTGTAAAAAAGTAGTGAAATCCTGGAGTGGAATAATAATAGAAGGGACTACTCAAACAAACAATAAAAAGTATAAATCTCCGTAAATTATGAATAATCAACGATTAAAGGTCTATAGTTTTTACAAACTAATATTGTTGAAAAAATGTTAAAACAAACTAATGTTAATATCCAACCTAAATACTTATATAGAGTGTTCAAAAAATAAGGAAACAGGTAAATTGTTACAAAAAATGAGAATAATAGAAACACTTTTTCTTACTTACTGAACACTCTAGATATAGAAAACCCCACTATATTTAGAAAAAATAACGAACTTTTTGTCATTTAACTAATGTGTAGACATCAAATTCTACTAAATTTAAAATAAAATTAACACTTAATTATGCTTCAATATCTTTTTTATATTGGTTTAGTCATGCCAAGAAAAATATATTATATTTATTTAAATTTACTATACTTAAACATGAAATCTTTATCTAAATATAATTGTTTTCTATATAATTTTATAAAATCCCTTTCAATAATTACACTGTTGGAGGTTATTGGATACTACCTACTAAAATGACGATGATGGGGATTTTTAAAAATAACTCGATTATTAATACTTTGTAAAACGTCAATAAATGTACTACAACACCTCGCAATTCACTGCTACTAAATAATTAGAAAACAATGATTGTCATAATAGAATGACAAACATATTTTTTTTAATTTTGCATAAATTGATCGCCGTAATAGTATATTTCAAAAACAAAAAAATAGAGTTGCAGCGTCAGTTTTAATATTCAGCTGAAAATATGGAGAGCTTAAATTCGTAGAAACTAAAGAGGTATTTTATTTTTGTATTGTTGTCAGTTCAATTGTTATTTCAAAGACGCCGATGAGTGGAAATTATAATGTTCGAAAATTAATCCAAAAAGGAACGATTAGACTCAACAATATTAAATTGATTGAATTAATTAAAACGTTTCCTATTGGATGGACAACTGCATGTCACAGACACTACACCAATCGCGCAGTATTATTACAATACACGTTTAGTAGTCACGATTGTACTCGTTCAACTCACACTTGGTCATAATTTATATTACACCCAATTATGTACAATGCCTTGAACAATTTAAATATCAGTGCGAAATCCCCTCGGGATTAAGGCTCCGAATACCTTCAGAATTACCTTTGTAAACCCAAAATTCCCTAATGCATCGTTGTGATTTTCAGTATGCCAAACTTCATAGTTAACTGCACAAACATTTTGCTGTGGGATAATTACTGAAATAACTACAAATTGTAAGTTTTTTCAGCTAACCAAAACACTAATTAAAAACTTTCCGAGGTAACTTGAAAGATTATTTCATGGTCTGGTGGCTATAACTACTCTCGAAGTTCTGTAATTGTATTTAAATTTATGACAGTAAACAATCAGAATGTAAAATATTTAGTCAACGATCGATTAATTTTTAAGTAACAAACCGGAGAGCAGAGCTAAGTAAATCTATAGATTTTAACATGCTTCATACTGTTTGCATATTTAAATGTACCGAGTTGTCTTTACAATATTTAATTAGCAAGATAATTTTGAATGGAAATTTTTACCTTAAATAAGAACAGCACGAGGCTACTAAAACTAACATAAAGGCTCACATTAATAAAAAAAAATGTACGCTCGACTTGAATGTTTAATAGTTGGAAGATTCTTTGATGGTTCTTTTGAGATAAACTACGAAACACTTTTGAAAAATTATGCGAATAATGAAATCACCGAAGTTCCACATTAAATTTAATAATATTGTACTAAGTCGGATAATGCTCACGGTGAAATAAGCTCTTAAATAAACCATATTTTTTAATTTAAAGTCTTATTAGAAGTATTGTTTATACTTTTTTCCGCTAGGTAAAAATAATGTCAAAATAACTCTTGAATTTAGATATTTTGGTGTACTACTTTGCAAATCGCTGTTTATTAATCGAGAAGTTATGTTGAAATAAATGAAGGTATTATTGATTGTTTTTAAATGAATTTCTGAGTTTACTGCAGTGTCTATATCACAACTTGAATAGATGTTTAAGGTGATCTGAGGTCAGTGTATGTACCACATATTGGCACATTGTATGGTATAGAGACAACGGTCGTTAAACCATACGATACCTAAGGACGACACCTCAGGTATAAATATTATGATTGAGGCGCCCGATGATGAGACGGCGTCAACAGTGGGATGTCTATGAAGACGATTATGATCCTCTTCAGCACTTCATCAGTTTTTATTACACTATACGCTCATAACCTACAGTCTTAATACATGTTTATAGTTGGTTATTGTAGTATTCGGTCATCGTACTGCCACGGGTGTTCTTTCCACAATAGAACTTCAATGTGATGAATAGGCATTTGACTAAATCCAACAATGGCCTCATACATTGCGCTATTTGATTATGAGCCTAAGTAGACGAGGAAGTGTCGCCATTTTATTCAAAAGACAAATTGGATTCAGGTAGTATATTCACATTATAATGTACGTTTCCATTAAATTTTACAGTTAATGGCGTCAGTCCAGGAATGCCTTCGTCTGGTCGCACATATAGTACCAAACTGCGGTTTGTGTAGTAGTATGAATTAAATAGTGAGGTAATTAACATGGCGTTAATTCGCTAACAGATAACGACAGAATCAAAGTATTCGTAATAAAATAGCTAATAATATTTCAGGTGATATATCGTTAATTTTTTACTACTTCTCCTAGAAAAATAATATGATTTTGAATGGTGACATGAAATGTTTTTGGAAGATGACAGTTAAAGTTAAAAGTTTTTCTGAGAACTGTTAACTAAATTGAGCATTTTGATGATTCATATGTGCTGCAGACGACATTCGAGTAGGTATGTGTCATCACTGTCATCCTCTACTCTACACGACTACAAGATTCTTACATTTAGAACGTTTATAAGCCATGCCGTAATCAATTACGGACTCACATCTCACACGAGACCAATGAACCTCGTGGCTGCTGTGGCAGTCAGCATTAAAAGGATTATTGGTGCGACATGATACCAACCGAACTTGATTATATTTTTTCCTACGTCTGATTGATTTTCTCGGAACAAGTATTACTTTTAAAATAATCTTATATACAACCACTACGTTTTGATTTTATGACCGTCAAATGTGATTGAAATGAAAAACATCATTATAAATGTTTACAAGACGTTTAGCATAATATGTGTTGGAACGTCTAAACGTTCCATATATTATATAAAAAACATCAATGTTGCAGTATATTCAATATGTTTTTAGCAGACATATAAAACAAAATCGCTCTATGTCTATGGCTACTAATTTATCTTTTGCACTTGGCTCGTTAGAAAACATACTTGAACAGAAGACAAATATACACAACATTCTTAGTTCACGCACATGTACTGATTTTAGTTTAGCAATAAACGCGTGGGGGAAAGATAGGAGTAGTAAATCAGCAACAGTTCAGTAGCAGATGCTGCATTGGATAAAATGTTCATTATTGATGATTCTAAATGTTCAACACACGTGTTACTCACTGTAGTTCTGTACTAAAAACACGACGTATTTATTAGAGTATATTTATTGGAGTCGTTATGTTTTGCACATTCATACGGCCAATGTTCGTGAGATAATTTTTTGTTATTTGCATTTACCTCGGTAAAATTAATCATTTTCTGATATAATATTTTATGGATACCCATAGAAAACTAGAAGGGTTAAAAATGAACATACGACTCGAGGGATTTAAACATTTCATGGATATTAGTTGGTATAATATTTTTATTTAAATGTCGTCTGTTTATCAAAAGATTTAGAGTTTATAGTGTCGTAATTCAGAGATAGACAATTCGATATGATGCCAATAATGATTACTAGCACTGTACGTGATCATTATCATTGCAAATTATCAACTGTTTTACATATTACATTACCAATTAAAGACAATACCCTACAATAATTGAATTACATACTAGGACGAGAAATTGTAATGGAAAATGTTTAGCTATATTATTTTATCTGACTATGTTAACTTCACATTGGAATTGTGTAAATGACAGATAAAGGTTAAAAATGTTTACATTATTAATTTTCCGTTAGAAAGGACTATACTTTTATGAATACACGGGTACACAACAGTATACAATTGAACATATAATTTCATATATGATCTCTTAGAGAAATAATTGATCTTTAATTGAAATTATAAAAATTCGAACAAAAATTACTGTTACTAATCAATTCATTTTAAAAATGAGTGGCAAGTTAAAAAAATTTTTTGAACTTTTATGGTGTTGCAATCGAAAGTTCTTTTGTGTAATATGAAAAAATATTTATAAAAATCATTATTAATAACGATAAAAAATAATGTTTTCATACAAATGTAGTGTTCTATAATCTCTATATTTTTTATATTACACCAAGAGTATTACGTACAATTCAATTGGATCATTTTGTTATCTCAGTCTGTACAAATATGGGATATTATTTACAACGAATTTCTTCAATTGCAATATTAATACAATTAGATTAACATAAATATGCTTTACCAAAGTGAATTTGTTGAAGTTTGACACTTTACAGAATTCAACTAATTAAAATTAAAAATTTGTATATATCTTAAATGAAAACGTATTCATTTTTTTCAAGTTTTATAAATAATGCTTTTCTTTTTGTCATATAAATAAATAATAATATAATATAATAGGTTGATAATGATAACTACAAGAAATTACTTTAAATCATTTAAATAAATATAAATACTATAATAATTTTTAAGTTTTATGCAACTATTTATATTAAATAAAAAATTTAGTTTTAAAGAAAAAATATTTTTATGCACTCATATGCTTATAAATTGATACTATAATTTATATGCTTTAACTTAACTGGACTAACTGAATTATCTAATTTGTAAGATAGTACAACCATTTACCTTGTTATAAATATGAAGTAGAGATTATTGAAATTTTCTTGGTTTGATCGTCCGGTATTTTGAATTGATTTGTTTTTGTGATTATAAATTTGTCATGAGCTCATCACCGTTAACAAAGATGTTAAAATATTAGCAGATTGCAGCAGCGTTAGTCGACAGGCGGACATATACTGAGCCGTGGCATCCGCGCATTAGAGCTACAAGGGGCTACCGCCGCCTCTCGCACAGGCTCCATATTGATTTAATGCGCTCCAGGCGCACCAGTCCCACCTAATCCCGTGTAGAAACACTGCGTTGGATAGCTTATTATTATTATTTTTTGTTTGTTCATCTTTACTTTATCCTTTTCTCTTGTTTCTTTCACCGTGTTTTTGCTCTATCACCACTTTCTACACCCGATAAGTTGTCACTATCAACTTACCCCATCTTTTTTTTTTTTTAAAGGGGGAATGAACTTATATATTTTGACTCGCATTAATTCCATGACGAGTGTACAGGTTCATTCCCTATAAATAAACTGAAAATTGATTAGTTACCTAAAACGCGAAGAAGTAAGATAATATTTTCCCCCAATTGTCTACTCTCAAATAACATGAAAATATAACTTTTACGAAATCCTCTAAAAACTTCATTTTTATCTTAATTTAATTTTACAAAAATTATTCCATTAACGAAGTATAATAGTTATTGTTTGACGTTTTATAAAAGTGGAACAAACCGTAAACCTATTTATAATTTTTCAAACCATTAGCATAAAAAAATGAAATATTAATGTTATAGTTTGCAATACTGAATAGGAAGTTCTACTATCTTATAAACATTTTATACCTATTTGATCAAAATTAATAATTATTTATTATAATGTTATGATAAATAATTATTAATTTTGCATAGCAATAATTGTTGTATTAATAATATGAATTCCAACAAATATTTAATTATTAATATTAATAATTAGTAACTGTACTAAATATTATTATTAATAGTGAATTTTTATAACTTAAAGATAGTTTTAGAGTGTATACGAAGGAATATTTAACGAAGATGAAGCTTCTACACTTATATATTTTAGTTTATATAACAAATAATTAAAAAAAGGATATTAGTTTTAATTTAAAGTTTGAGGATGTTTTATTATTACTTTTATGCATTCTTAATTTTTCCAATGTATAGTTTAATTAAAATAGTAGCTACGTGTGTTTAAAACTACCAAAATTTTATTATTTATAATGAGTACAACTTAATTTAAGTCAATATTTTAATTTTTAAAAATAAAATAAAAAGTAATTGATTTGTTTTGCTCAGATAAATTGCATGATTTTAGTGTAAGCTTATGTTCTTTTTGTTAGGTCACAAAAAGAAAATCATTTATATAATATTTCTTAACAGTTTAATTTTGTACAAGGACTTACGCAGAAATTCATCAAGGTATACATTTTTTTCTTCGATATAATAATTACATAATTCAAGTTTTAAAATTTTTGTTTAAAAAATATAATTTAATAAATACTATTTACAGTACATAAAATTAAACTGTTTAGGAGACACTATTGCACTTATATGACCGTTTTATAGTTAGAAAAGTATTTACGGAAAATAGTACAAAAAAAATTTAATATAAGTTTAAATTTAACTTAAACCCACTTATTTTATAAAATGTTTTTTATAAAGTAAAAATCTATCAAAGTATACTTTTATATGTTAAAATATTATCTCTTAATGAGATATGCCGAATTAATACAAAAAAGTAAAATAAAGTTTTAGTTAAGGGAACGCGTTTGAAAGCTTTAAGCTTGTATTATTTCCATAATAAATGATACCTCGAGATATATAAATGCACGACTACATATTATAATGTTTATGCATCCAGAACTTAATTACAAAGCTTTAAAACTCATTAGGCTTTTAAAATATATTCATAAATGATGCAACTGATTATAAAAACATAATCACTTGAAACTACGTGACTTCTTAAATATGGTTTGATTGTATGCTATTTTTATAGAATTTTTATAACTTTTTTTTTTTCGTTTTTTCCTTAATGAAATGTTTTTTTGTGAATTTTTAAAACCCCTACGTCATAATTAAAAATGTTTGTACATGAAAAACATTATACAAGGTATTCAGTAAGTAAGGAAACAAGTGAATTGTTACAAACAATTAGAACAATAGAAACCCATACTTACTGAACATCTCATTTAATATTACATTTGTAGCTATGTACATTTTTGATTTACTAGTTATAAGTATTATATGTTTCAATAAAAATTACAAAATTAATAATTAACATAAACATAACTATTATTATTTTAATAAAAGTGTCTTAAATTTTATAAACCCAATTTTTATTTTATTTCAGCTACAATGCGAAGCTGAGAAGGTATTAATTTTACTATGATTTTAATTATGATGGTATTGGTTTTACTATAATGTGTTTTTTTTTTTTTTGTGTCTGTTACCACTTATTCTCAGCTCTCAACGAACGGATTTCTTTCAACGATACGTCAAAAGATCACAAATCGTATCTAGTCGAAGACATTACCCTCAAAAATTGAAAAAATTTTCCTCGTTCCCCGTAAATGGGGGAAATCTCCAAAAAAATTACAAATTTAAAAATCGCTAATTTTCGAAATTTTTTCAATTTTTTTTACTAAAAACTGCCATAACTTTTTCAAAATTGAACAAATCAATATAATTTTTTTTTATAGATGCATGATATCATTACATTTCATTTGGTATATTTTTTTTATAAATCTGATCCTTTACCTGTCCATAAGGTGGGATTTAAAATGACAACTTTTTCACAAAAAATTTACTTTTACACAAATTTTTTTTTTTCAAATTAAAGTATATTACATTAGCTTTAATTTAAGATATATATAAA
Organism: Daktulosphaira vitifoliae; assembly: GCF_025091365.1. NCBI lineage: Eukaryota > Metazoa > Arthropoda > Insecta > Hemiptera > Phylloxeridae > Daktulosphaira > Daktulosphaira vitifoliae. Next base: position 15,736,932 of record NW_026099575.1, on the reverse strand, counting down.
AGTGTCAGACCTTCCGGAACACTTTCAAAAGTTAAGTTGAAAAAGTTGTCATTTTAAATCTGCCCCCGTGGGCAGGTAAAGGGTTAAATTTATGAAAAAAAATATACCAAATGATAGGTAAAAACATCAAGCATTTATACAAAAAAAATTATATTGATTTGTTCATTTTTAAAAAAGTTATGGCAGTTTTTAGTAAAAAAAATTGAAAAAATTTCGAAAATTAGTGATTTTTAAATTTGTAATTTTTTTGGAGATTTCCCCCATTTACGGGGAACGAGGAAAATTTTTTCAATTTTTGAGGATAATGTCTTCGACTAGATACGATTTGTGATCTTTTGACGTATCGTTGAAAGAAATCCGTTCGGTGAGAGCTGAGAATAAGTGGTAACAGACACAAAAAAAAAAAAAAAAACACATCATAGTAAAATTAATACCTTCTCAGCTTCGCATCGAAGCTAATTAATAAAAAAAAATACGATTTTTGTAAAAAAATTTCTTTTTATATTTTTAACTTTATAACGCTATAATTTTATGAAAAATATATGGATCATTATAATTTTTTTAAGAGAAATAATATTTATATATTTTTTTCATTCGACATACTTTATCTTAATCAGGATATTAATAAGGAAATAGCAGATCATGTAGCTTCTGGAATAATCCATCAATTTTTTAAAATTAAACACTATCTAAAGATTTGCATTGAAGCGTTTTTTATGATAGTGATTTTAATCACTGTCAGATATCATCTTTGTTGGACCCAACTATACCATGACCCCACTGTGCCGCCACCCAACTGTGTGGGGTTTTTAATATAGTGAGTGTTTGATGTTTATGATTTGTGTCAATATAATGATATTTAGATTTGATAGTTTATAAACAAGACACTTATTAATGCCAGGATTGGATTAAGATATATTAAATCATTAAAGTTCCAGAAGGTTTTTTCAATAAACATTTATATCCAAAAAATAAAATTATTAAAAATAATTCTGTTATTTCATAATGTAACATTTAAAAAAAGTCATTAAAGCCTTAAAATTTCTTTCTCTACAGAACTCTTGGGCACATAATTCTTGCCCGTCCGTCTTTTTATTTCCAGTTCAAATTTATCTAAGTTCTAGATTTTGATAGAAGTTTGTACAAAATATACTTTTACGATAGTATATTATTTTACTCAATGGTAGTATATAACTTATAGCGTCATCTATGTGATAATATTTAAAATAGCAAAATTTATAAGATAATTGTAACTTATTCATCCATGTCATCAACAAAAGTTTGTTTTATAAGTGATAATAAATGTTGATAATAATATCATGTGAGAAGTCACTTTCTTGGAGTAGATAACTACCATGAAATAAAAATGAATATTTAAAACGCCTTAAATTTAATTTTTATTGTAGTTATACTCTCTTAGTTCTTTTTAACAGATTAAATTTTTAGTTGTTATTTTTCAATACTATTAAATTTTTATTATAATTTCTAAAAATAATGTTAGGGGAATCTAATGAGTTTACAGAAATTCTAAAAACCGGGTTTCCTATGTACTTGTTAATTACCATACCCCTATTATTAATTTTGAGCCCTGTTTGCCCTGCAAATGCTGCTCATGAGTTTACCGTTTATCGTGCTCAACAGTATAGTTTGCAGAGTGCCTCTTTTGGTAAGGCTTTACTTATTTAAATTAAATGATGTTCATATTTTATATACTTTTATTTTTGCTATTTATTGTTTTTTTAGGGTCAAAAAACAGTATTATTAATTTAGAAGCTAGGTCTTTAAAAACATGGAGCAACCGTTCCAGACATTGTGTGTTTGTTTTAATGGACAATTTTACATCTGAAGATTATGAACAAATAGCTGCTGGTACTGGTGCTCTAGTTTTAATTGTTCCCTCAAGACCGTATACTACAGAGCAGCAACAAGTATATTAATTTATTCATAAGTGAAAGTTTATAGTCATTTATTTTCATGGTTTTATTTATATTGTTTTCTATAACAAGTTAATTTATAAAAATGGAATATATCTGACTTACAATTCTTATAACTTTTGTTTTATTGACATTAATTTGAAATTTTTCTAACATAATTGAGTTTTTTATTGTTAGACTATGTTAAAATCATATTTTTTGTTTTAAATAATTTGAATAATAAAATTTTTTTAGAAATTTCAAAATAAACAGTTTTAAGAACTTTTCTTACAAAAATGATTAATGTTTAGATAATAATTTTAGGATGAGTAATTATGAATTACAAGTATTTTATTAAATAGAGTGGGTATGTAAGGATGTTGGAGTATGTGTTATAAATATATACCAGTATGAACTATAATCCACTTTATGTATTAAAATGATTGTAATTAAATAACTACTCGTACTAAAACTATTATCAATGCATTAATTATTTTTATAAAAAAGTAGTAAAAATGACTTTTTAAATCTAAAAGAACCTTAAATCAAAAGAAAATTAATGTTTTTTTATTATTAACAATAAAAAATGTAAACATAGTCAAATGTGCATAAATTATTAAAAAAAAAAATTACATCAAAATGTTAATTGTATTAAAAGTTATAGGAGTTGTCAGTTGGATCTGTTCCACCGTATATAGTAAACATTTTTTTCATTTTTTATTATAGAAAATATTGGAAATAGAACAAAAAGTTCTTTCATCAGATACTTCAATTCCTGTATATGTAATGAGCTGGTCTGTTGACGTTGAAAAATTTATGAATGATCTAGCTGATAGTAAATTGATTGATGAAAATGCTAGTTCAGCTACCAAAGGTATTATTTACTGAATATATTTTAATAATTATTTTTAGTGCAGTCTTGAACTTATTTATTTAAAAATATGAAATCAATTATATGTCAAGTGCCAACAAATTAAAATTGAGCTATTTTGAAAAATTTTCTATATACTAAGTGTAATAAAATATAAAACATCTATGTCCCTTGAAAAAGGTAAATATCAATTATATAATGTGTTAGGTATGTTTGTATATTTTAGAAAATTGCTAATAACTTAATATTAACTTTTTGGCCTTTAATATATTATTGATTTCAATTAAATTTTCTTTGTCAATTTTTTAATAGTTATTTGTATTATTCAAATTGATTTAGCCTTCATTAATTCTGTGTCTGCAAATGGATATCAAATAGTAGTATCATCTAGTAAGCCAGTTTTACAACAGGATATTTCAGTATCTACGATTCAGGTGATTAATTTTGTAGACACACATAATATATCTTTAAAATTAAAATGGTTAAAATTTAATATTAAATTATATGTTTTTAGGGTCAATTGATAGGATATGGTTTCCAAGATAAATTACCTAGTATTTTAATCGTTGCTCATTATGACAGCTTTGGATTGGCACCAGTAAGTTGTTTTTACTGATTAATGATTGGGATAAAAATAAAAATTTAATTATGTTGTAATTATTTAGGAGTTGTCTTTTGGTGCTGATAGTAATGGCTCTGGAGCTGCCATTCTTTTAATTTTAACAAAAGTATTAAGCAGGGTTTATTCTGAAAAGAATAGACCCAAGTACAATGTGATGTTTGTATTAAGCGGTGGTGGCAAACTCAATTACTTAGGATCTAAATATTGGATAGAACAACAAATGGAAAAATCAAATACACTACAAGTGAATATCGAAAATGGAAATGTGTACACTTTAAGTGAAATATTATTATTTATTAACTTTTTTAGGATATATCATTTGCTTTGTGCCTTGACTCATTAGGTAGTGATAAGGCTTTTTTCGCACATGTGTCTAAACCACCAAAAGATGATAGTAAAATGGGAACTTTTATTAATGTAAACATTGAGTATTTTTGTTTGAATTTATGTTAAGAATTTTATATTTTGTTATTTATATTTAATTAGGAACTCAATAATAATTTAAGAGAAAACGGACTGAAAATTATTCATAAAAAAATTAATTTAGGTAGTGATATTTTGGCTTGGGAACATGAAAGATATAGTATACGAAGATTACCAGCATTTACTCTATCCAGTTTAAAAGTATAGCTTTATTTAAAATTTAAAATAATATTATTCTATATAGAGAAATAATTATTATGAATTAAAATTTATTTTTAGAGCCATAAAAACAATTTAAGATGTTCCATTTTAGATACTAGTGATATATTAGATCCAAAAATTGTTTACCACAATGCTCAAATTATAGCTAAATCTTTGGTTTCATTTTTGTATGATTTTAACACATCTGAAATTCCAAAAATTGTAAGTTTAGTGTAATTAGGATAACATTTTTTATGTATATAAAAAAAACTTAAAACAATAAAGGTGATAACATTTTTTTTTTTTTTGTAAAGAATATAGATTTTGAAACTGTAAAATCAGCTCTAGATATGTTAGTATTACAGCCAAGATCTACTCAAATTATAGGGCAGAAATCAAGTTCTCTAGTTGATAGTTTGTTTAAAATGATGAGTAAATATTTAAAAGATGTTAAAATATCTCATGTGACTGCTGATAAAGTTGATCCACAGTTTTCATTCTATACAGTTACCAAAGCTACTTTACAAGTTTATAGGTAGGTTATTTTATTTTCAACTTTTATAATTTCTTACAGAGGAATATTTTTTTTTTGTATAAATTAAGAATTATTTACCCGTAAATTATATAATTATTGAATAACACGTATTCTGTAGGATAATTATTGTTACAAAATTTATTATTTATTGTATAGTAAGGAAACCCAATTTATCAATATTTTTTGTTTATTAAAATTTTGTAGTAAGATATAATAATTTATAATTGTTTATAATTTTGAAACATTGTTAATAATAATTTTATCAAGAACACAAATTATTAAAAAGATTTTATCATAGATTGAATATTTTATATTAGTTAATTTAAAACAATTGATTACAGTGTGAAACCGGCTGTGTTTGATCTCATACTCACTTTAGCAATTGTAGTGTACTTGACTTTAGTCTACTTCTTCATTCAAGTAAATAAATAAATAAATATATATATATATATATATACAGGGTGTTCAGTAAGTCAGGAAACGGGTTTCATTGTTACATATGATTACATTGTTCTCATTGTTACAAACAATGAGAACAATAGAAACCCGTTTCCTGACTTACTGAACACTCTGTATAATTGTTACATATGATGTATAGGTAGTTATAAATTCTTGATTAATGGTATTTAATATATTTTTTAGTTGATGCCTACAATTTATGAGTTATATGCTAGTACTGTAAAAATCGAATCTGCTGTTGTTGTCTCAAAGAAATCGGGAAGGAAAGAAAAAAATAAATAGTTTCAGAACAATGTTTTGAGAAAAACAATTCTATTATTTATTATTATTGTTTGATGTTGCTCAAAAACATAAGCATTTAGTTATTATCAAATTTAGAGTGTTATAATTATTTATATGGTTTTCATACAAAATTCATCTTTACAATGATTTTGATTTGTAAATTAAGAACAATGTAGTATTCAATATATAAAGATATTTTTACATGTAGTTTTAGTTAAATTTGTGTTCAATGCTTTAAAAATAAACAATTTATGTACATTTCTACTTTGGTTAAGCTAAAAATAAAGCTGACTTGTTTGTTTTAATGACATATTGTCATATTATTAAATAGGAAACTTCAAAATTTTGTGATGTTAAATTTAAACTTTATATATTTCTTTGTTATACATTACAACCGAAGTAATTCCAAAAACCGAAGTGAATAATTTCGGTATCCAAATTATCTTTTCAAGATATTTTGGGTTATGGTAGATTTTCGTTTTTTATTTTTTAATTATTATTAATTGATATTTTGGTTTCAGTTGATAACGAGTTATATATTAATTTTATAGTAATAGAATTTTTTTTGAGTAAAATAGCATTTCTTAGCAAATTATGTAATAAAACGCTTTTTTGTTATAAAAATATTTATTGACGTTTTTAGTTACCATGTGAAGCTGTAAAGTAGTTTGTATATACCTTGATGTGTGTTTTTTTGTGTCTGTTCATAAAAATCATAGCTATCACTTGTCCAGTCTTGCTAATCAATACGTTTAAAAAATTTAAAAACCCCTTAATTATAGTTATGTGAAAAAATATCTAAAATATTAACAGCCTTTCTAGTTAATTCGAATATATATCTGACTTAAATGATTTGAATACTCTAGTTACAAATTAATGTACGATTAACACATTTTTTTTCTAACTTCAATCTAAGCTAATATTTTTTAACAAGAAAGAATAAAATTATATAAACATCTTTTTGCAACTAGACAACTAATTTTATAACTGGCCGCTGACTACGATTAAATTTTAGCTTTGATTTGAAGTTACAACCATATTAATTTTATAAAATGTTTTAGCTGAGATGGTATTGGTTTTACTATGATGTGTACTACAATAAATTTTCTTTGATTTGTAAACATTGAACATCAGTCAAAATTGATTGTTGATATAGAAATAAATGTTGAAATTTTAGTGTCTCAAGTCCAAAACTAGTCCAGTTGGGTAATAAGTATCTGGCAAATAGTTCTAAACAATTTGGTGTTTCGGGTAGAAAAGATGATAATACATCTGAAAAATATATTTGTATGATTAAAACGAAAAATAACTAAAGATTTTGCAAAAAAGATTATTGACCAGTCATTTAATCATTTTTTTAGCTTCGATGCGAAGCTGAGAAGGTATTGGTTTTACTATGATTTTATTTATTTATTTTTTTGTGTCTGTTACCACTTATTCTCAGCTCTCACCGAACGGATTTCTTTCAACGATACGTCAAAAGATCACAAATCGTATCTAGTTGAAGACATTACCCTCAAAAATTGAAAAAATTTTCCTCGTTCCCCGTAAATGGGGGAAATCTCCAAAAAAATTACAAATTTAAAAATCACTAATTTTCGAAATTTTTTCAATTTTTTTTACTAAAAACTGCCATAACTTTTTTAAAAATGAACAAATCAATATAATTTTTTTTGTATAAATGCTTGATGTTTTTACCTATCATTTGGTATATATTTTTTCATAAATTTAACCCTTTACGAGCCTACAGGGGGGGATTCAAAATGTCAACTTTTTTACAAAAAATAAATTTTTCAGCCTAACTTTTGAAAGTGTTTGGGAAATACTGACACTTTTATATATACTTTAAATTGAAGCGATTTTATTTTTTACATTTTTAACTTTATAATGCTATAACTTATTGAAAAGTGTATGAATCAACGCAATTTTTTATGAGAAATAATATTTTTTAATAATCCTTTTTTCATTCGACATACTTTACCTTAATCAAGATATTAATAAGGAACTAGCAGATCATATAGCTTTTGGAATAATCCACCAACTTTTTAAAATTAAACACTATCTAAAGATTTGCATTGAAGCGTTTTTTATGATAGTGATTTTAATCACTGTCAGATATCATTATACTTGATCCATCTATTCCACGTCACCACTGTGCCGCGACCCCACTTTGCTGGGTTCTTTTTTTTTATTGTGTCTGACTTATTAATACTCAATTCTTATTGGGCTAATATAGACAATCAATACATAAATGATCTTGAATCATTATACCTATTGAATTTATATTCCTAAAAAATTATAGATAATACATATTATATTAACTTAATATGATTTAATATCAATACGTAAAAGTATGTATTTCAATAAAAAAAGAAGGAACTGTTTGTCCTTTGTTTTAGTACTTTTCAATATCTCATAAGTAAATCAAACATCCTTTACTTGAAGGCAATCAAGCAAGTTTCTCTGGATATACAAACAATAATGGAGATAATAAAATAAAAACAACTTTGGTGTTTAATATTTTTAGTAGCCTAATTTTTACCCCTGGGAGATTAGATATTTTTTTAAAAATCTTGTTCTGTAATATTAGGTATTGAACAAAAGTGTATGCAATGTGATTTCAATTTAAATGACGATAGCACAGTAGGGTCGTGGCATACTTGAGACAAGTACACCCAAAGAAAAACCTCAATCAATTTTGATAGAGAAATTTTATCAAGGGTTTATGATAATGTTTTATTAATACGAACAAAATAATTATTCTTATAAATAATTATTGTTCAAGACAAGAAAAAAAATTATCATATTGATAAATATATCATAGATTCAATAGTAATGATATATTTATCAAATTGAACAATGAATTTATTTTATAGATCGAGGTTTTTCTCTGGGTGTATAGATAAAATCTGTCAGTGATTATTATCACTATTATAAGAAACGCTTTGATGCAAATACCAAAAGCAAAAAGATTTTATATTTCCTTCATTATTCCTGATTAGTAGTTCTTTGATTTATAAGAATAAAATATGAATAAATATTTATTATAGTAATTAAGTATAGCATGAAACTGATGTTTAATAATTTAGTTTTGTAATTTTTTAGAAGAAATTATAAAATACTATAAATTAGTTATGACTTCTATGTGCAAACGTGTAAAAAATTGAAGGGCTTGCTACAAAACTTTTTAGAAAATAATTTGTTGTTAATTATGAATTAAAAGATTTACAAGGAATTTTGATCAGATTTAAAAATATACTTTTGTTATTTAATCTTTCGTACTAATTTCAAATTTACAAAAAAAATTTTTTTATCACTACTAACTTTTGATATTATTACTAATTAGTTAAAAATTATAGTTTATAACTATTAGTTTATAATTGGATATAATTTTGAATATTTCAATTACAATATTTATTTAAACACTAAGAGTTGAATAAAAATGATTTATTACAATATAAATACAAAAAATATAATAAGTGATTTTAACGAAATTTTGGACTTTTCTTATAATTTTACAGTTAATAGTAATTATATAAGTTCCTGACCATATATCAATCTAAACAAAATAATTTTTAAATCTTTCTTAAAATTTTCTATTTAATGTTATCAATTTCAAAGTTGCAAGGTAAACTAATAAAAAGGGTAAAATTTTTAAATTATTAACTTTCATAATAACCAACTTTAAAGTATCAAAAATTAACCAATTATTCCTACGAAACTTGGAGCTTAGTTGTTCGATTCTCGTATAGGATCCCTTAACTCAGTTAAAAATATCATTGCAATCATATTTATACATTTAATGTATACTGAAATAATAATTTAGTGAATGTTTTATTCACCTATAGTTTCGACAGTATATTTGGATACGTTCATGTACCTAATTTGCATATACCAAATGCCGTACCAATAATATCCTAAGTAAATTTTTTAAATTAATTACAAAATTAATAAATTAGACAATAAACTGGATTTTAAATTAATTTCTATTATAAAAACTAAAAAAAAGTGTGGAAATATTTGTAAATAAAAATATCTTAAAATATGGAAATAATATTTGAATTAAGTTTTATTATCTAGAGCCACTTGAAAAATATATTTCTTATTATAATTTTATCTCTAAGAGAGTTTTTCTAGATTTGGATATTTCGGTAAAATATTCAAATTACTGGATAACCAGTAAACATGTTAACAAAAAATTTATTTCAGTAAAAATTATTCAAAATCAAAGGGGTCTACAAGAAAAAATTGTATATTTCATATATAACTGAGTCTATGTAAATTGTTTACATTCAAGATGCTACTAAAAAAATTCTAATTTTAGTGACTAATTATAATTTAAATAAAGTGAAAAAGAAAATTGTTAATATAAAATAAGCCGAGAAATGATTTTTAATTAATTTCATATACTTTATAAAAATGTGTATGAAAAAAAAATAGTTACAATGTCTTTATATTTTATTAATATTGGGAGTGCATAGGTTATGCTTTACTTTTTTTTTTTTTTTAAATATTATAAAATTATAACCCATTTAATAAATATAATATTATACATATATTTTTTCTGTATTCAATATAGTCGAAATAGTATTATGTTTTTATAATATTTTTGTATAAATAATACTTAAAAAAATATGAAATGTTAAATATTGATTTAAAATTTTAATTTATAGTTCAACCTAGTCATATTTGGCGGCAGACTAATCAATCGTCATAGAAGATATAGATTAAGTACTTCTTCTATATAAGAGACCACAATGTTCTTTAATAGACCGCGAAACCGTATAAATATAAATAATCCTAGTTTTAAATAAATACAAACCTATAAGATAAAAAATATTAATGTAAGCATTATAAAATGAACAATTATCTGAACAACACTAACCTGGTGAGTTTATATTATAAATTATACTAAAGTCTATTACTTTGAATATTTCACAATGTATTTTAAATGAGTAATAAAATGATAACAATTCAATAGCAAAGTCATATTAATGTGTCTAAAAATTATGTAATTAAAATAATGAACTCTATACATAACAACTATAGATGAAATGATAACGAAATGTGAAGAGAAATTAAACTACTTTCTCTTCAAGTTATTAATGTAAGACTCAGGAAAGAAACAGATTCAATAGGTACGGGAAGTTATCTTGTAATATTGGTCGCTTAAATATTAAGTTCCAAAGCATTATTCAGTTTATTATCTAGTTTATAACAAGAATCATGAAGAGCGTTACAAAGTTTGTAAGTTTTATAAGAAATTAATTTTTTTTTTAGTTAGTATAATATCGAAATTTAATTTAAATTCTGTGATAATTATAATTTTCTTTTCACAATAAATTTGTATATAAAAGTAATTTATTTATTTTATTATAGGGGAAGTTATAAAAATTTTTAAAAGAAAAATACTTATTTATTTGTTATACTTTTAATTCATGAAAAATTCAATATAATTTATCAGTTAAAACGCAACAACAAAAATAATTTCCGTAATATTTTACATTTAAAATATTTCAGTAATGACAAATGCTCGGGATTTATAGCATTTAAAATCGTTATAAGAATCATTTAGAGCAAAACTTTAAGCACTTAATTATATATTTATGGCTTAATTATGAAAATCAACAAAAAAAACATTAACAGTTATAAAAACTAATAATTGTTATAAGAATATTGTTATTAAAACATTTTTTTATCTCATGATGATGCAGATTATCAAGGCAATAATTAGATAAGATAATAAGATTTGTGTTTAATATAAACAAGGTACATTTTTTAATTTAATTCTATCTTACACAAATTTTATAAAAATTGTAAAATTTAATTAATACCGTTATTTTAAGAAGCAAAACGAGACGTAGAATTAAAATTTTTTAATAAAATCATAAAAAAAAAAATAATAAAACAGTTTTTTTTTCAAATTTAGTATTTGAAATTATTGTAACATACACTAAACATCTATAGTATTGCGATACATTATTTGTCAAAAAATAAAAATGAGCAAATGCTATAAATCTCGAGCTTTGGTTCGAGCAACTAAAAAAGTGTTACAATGGAGAAAATGATTCTAAATTATAATTCAAATGTGAATTTCAATTGTATAATGTTTATGAAAATTTTGGCTCAATAATCTATTTTATTTTTATTCAAATAATACAAGTTTGATAAAAAAAAAAAAACACTCATATAGAAGTTAAATTAATAATTTTTTATAATATGTCGATTGCCATTTATAAATAGCTATTTTTAGCACTATAATCATCATTGGGCTTAACTAGGGAGGTTTGTGGGGTCTTAGGCCCCCTAAATGTCATACCTCTAGTTCTTAGTAAATTTTATAAATGGTTTCTTCATATTTCATTATACTAATTTTATATTGCGCTTAGACTATATTTGAAATACCTTTAGTTATTTAAAATAAAAAATAAAGAAATATAAGAAGAAAATTAAAAATTAACCAGTATAAATAGGTTACCATTTTTTAAAAATATTATTTTGTGATATCCTTATTGAAAAAAATCCTATATACACTGTTGGTTTATACTTTACTTACACCAAATTAGATAAAAAAATTTTCTTATCGAAACTTATAGTTATAGGCTTGCATGGACTCACATTTACAGTTTAACTTGGAAAAATTAATGTCCTTAATACATAAGCACAATTCATGGGGTACATTTATTCACATCAATGGTCAGAAAATAAAATACATTGGTAAAATTCTGGTTAAATTATATATTTTTGACGTTGAGGTAAATAGAAAAATTTACATAGTAAATAGTACAATGTGTTATGTAGTGTAAAAAGAAAGTAGTGTACCAGTAAATTTTTAAAAATTGATACGAAAAAATGTGTATACTGCTTTATTCAAACCCTCTCCGTACTTACACTGTTTGTAAGGTTTAATTATATATCAAAATATGTATATCGAATGATAGACAATTGTTTTGACTAAAACAAATAAAAATTTAGTATTAATCTACGTTTTTTTAATACAAATTAAAGCAATTTATCTATTTCAACTATTGCTGTGATTGGGATATTTTCTTTGCTTATCAAAATTAAGGGAATTATTTTCAATAATTTAATTCAATTTCTCCAAAAAATATATTTTTGAACTTTGAACGTATGTATATGTCCAGTGAGATATGAAAAATGATATGAACATAAAAGTATACACATCATGGTAAAATTAATATCTACTCAACATAGCATTGAATCTGAAATAATTATAAAAATGAAACATTATATGGAGAAGTAAAAAATTGAAAATAAAAATATCATTCATTAAAATTTTCGGAAAGTTTAATTTTAGCACTAGTATTTAATATTTTATTTAAGTAGTAAAATATTATAAATTATACATAATTAATAAATTAAAAAAAGATAAAAATAATTATTTTGATGTTTTATCAATAATGAATAGATAAATATATTTAGGCACTTTCAACACTGTATTTATTTCCAAAAAAAATGTTTTTAGGTGCGTACATCACTACTGGTATTATTATTGGTGATTTTTGAATGTTGGAATTGTAATGCGACCCCAATGCCCGCTGAAGGTCTAACGCCGTTTAAATTTTTTATGGCAAGGGCAATGGGACAGTCAAATGAGCACTCGATTATGAAAATTATTTCATTTAAACCTGATGATGGGGCTAAATTTAGACAAATATTTGAAAAAAAACATGGACCAAAGGGACGTGATCTAATCGAAAGTTTAGGAAAAGGAATAACCAAAGGAGACACTGAAAAGGTATAATAGAATTTTAAAAACAAAATTTATTTTAAATATTTCAATGTAAAATTTCATTCATATTTATAATCATAAAAAATCACATAAGCACTTTATAAATAATTGAGGATTCATTATGAAATTTAGATTGCATAACCCTTATAAAAAGTATTGTGATATGAATTTCTTTATTTTTCAGGATGACGTGATTTCCAAAAATGTAGAATTTAACGTATAAATAAAAAAATAGTACAACGTAGAATAAGCTAAAAATGTAATTACACAAACCAAATAATTACTTTAAGACTTTTAGAATTTTGATTAAGTTAAATGCTTCAGCATTATTTTTTTTTGCGATGTTAGATAATATGTGAAATAATTTCCGCTCTATTTACTTAACAGTTGATTTTAATTTATTCACGTGAGTACACTGACGACGGAGTTTTGGTATACTGGAAACTATTAATATTGTTACAATACCATAATGGTATACATTACTAAAGTTTTATTGTTGTTATTATTATTTTTTAATAAATATCTTTTACTATTATTTATTCCTAATTTATGTTAATCCCTAATATTTAAAGTGGGGATTAACCATCATAAGATAAAATTATATTCTAAGTAAAATATCGCCTAAAAAAAAGTTAATAAAAATTTTTCCTTACTATTAGAAATTACTAGATATGCCATTGGTTACGAGGTTAAATGTCTCAGACTGGAGTAATAATTTTTAAAAGAAAACGTTAAGCATATACATAACATAAATAATATCTATCAAAATATTATTTCAATTAATGGTGTGATTGGAAAAATTTAGAGCTTTAGAGTGGCTGCAGTACTACCGTTGCAAAGGAGGTGCTGCTATCATACTACGTCATAATAATTCTAAGGTTTTTTTTCCGTAATATAAAGTTCAATTAAATTATTAAAAAATTCAAGAATAAAATTTATTTTTCTTTTTATTTATTGTTATAATTATTATTATACAATAATTATTTTTTTAATTTTTCTTATTTTAGTATTAAAAATTATTTCATATTAAGGTCTCTGAATGAATGAAATATTAACGTGCACGTGTTCGATATATTAAACAATATAATGTAGCCGATAGAATTTTTTGTATTTTTATAGTAAGTCATACAAGTTTACAATCAGTATTTCATTTAAAAATTATTTTATTATGCTACGTAATTGATTTCCGCTGTGTGCCGGTTAACTGATAATGAAAAAGCGGTCATAACAATCGTTTAAGTACCTTTTCTGGACAATGATTATTTTTGTAGCCTTTTTAAACCCAATTGGAAAAATTTCATTATATAAATGCTATTTTATTCATCAACTTATCCTATAGTTTGTAAATAAATGTTTTAAAATTTGCAGTAAAACTAGTTAACTTGAGCATTTCTACTATTCTTATAATTTAGATTATTAAACCAAAATGACTTACTAAAGGCATAGTTAGTAACGTGGCAGTACTTGATGATCACTGTTTTAGTTTCGAGATTCGTTTAAGGGCGAGTTTCATTTGCCTAGCTAGGAATTTATACTACATAATATTTTCAATAGTAGCTTTTTTATTTAATTTAGTTTAATAATTTAAATAATCAAGATTTTTTAAAATTAATATAATTATGGCTATTTTTACTTCAGGTTAACCAAATTTGTATAATTAACCTAAATTAATTTCAATATAAATCTTTTAAAATAAGTTTATTTTATTGAATTTACAATATATTTATAATTATATCTGACAGCCTTTCTTGTAATTCACATACACAATTAATAGAAATGATAAAAATAATTTATATTTTAACAAATAGCGTTTGCAATTTAATTTTATAATCTGATATTAGCAGATTGAAAAAATAAAATTGATCGAAATTATTAAAAAAGTAACATAATATTTAACAATTGAAAATTTCTCCATATATTTAACAAAATATTAACAAAATAATATATAGATATCTTTATACACGTGTAGATAACCGTGAAAGTGAGGTTTTGGCGGAATTTCAGTTTCATAAACCGTTCTTTGAGTACATTACACATTAAATTTTAAGCTTAATACTTGTTTTTATTTAAGCCCCTACACATTACCTATTTAAATATATGGTATTTTATAATTATCATACCAATCTTAAGCTAATAATTATTTATACAGTAAAATTTTTATTAAAAAAAAAATACTGTTTACTAACAATAGATGTATAATTACAATAAAGATATGTAAGTTATAGTTTACTTATTTTGTTTATTATACGCGGATAATAGAAGAAAACAACACATTTATAGTAATAGTAATAATAAAATTAAAAAAAACATAACAAAAATCATTAATTTGTTATTTTTAATAGTTTATCAGTAAGTACATTCTTAAAATTTAAAATATAATATTATACGATTCTACTTAAGATATTAAATAACCAAGAGGCAGACCGTTATTTTTTTCTATTGAGCTATTCGTTTACAAGTTTCTGGTTCACCGCAAATACGTGACTTTGTACAATATTTTAATTAACGTAAAACGGCAAGACTTAAAATTATCGAAACTCGTAAAAAAATGCAAACGTGTCTGCCGCGGGTTTTTGGTAACATTCGAACCACCAACGAGCCTCAGCACCGGAGGATTTTTCTTATTATATATCATATCATTAAACTATAATTATTATTTATAAGCAAATTGTCTTATTATTATTATATTTAAATGATATTTTTGTAAAATAAGATTTTTTTTAACACCTAATTAAAAATAAAATGTGTGCAAAAAAAAAAAAATTTCAAGAACAATAACCAAACGACAGAACGGAATATGAAATTGAAAGACAAGAAAAACCACCTCTGAACGGTATGGAAGGAATTGCGCATACAGCGGGTCAGAATTGTTTTTTTACTGTTGACAGTCATGTGATGTGAAGTGTTCAGTGAATTCCTTCCAGAGGAGTATAGGATTTATATTGATATAATTCCGGTCCTCCATAACCGTATAGAAGACGACCGCGTCCGTTTTCATCGTAGTACGGATATCTATACTTGGGTCTGAAAACATAAAAAAAAATATTATACAAAAATTATCATAAATTACGTAAAAACAGTAACGTTTAAAATATGTTACATATTTAAAAATGTTTTAATTAATTTTAATAAACAAAATTCAAGTACCTTTCGAAGTATTGGAAGTTAGGAGCTCTGGGAGTCAATGTTGCATTGACTACTGCGATGGCAAAAGCCACCGTAGTAAATACTAACAATATCTGTAACAAAAAAAAAAAAAAAAAACATCAATAATGGTCACAAGTTGATTGGTTTTTATGTTGACGTCATACTCATTAACGTATTCCTAAATCAATTGTAGTGTGTCGTCAAGCATACAGTACTTACACGTTGAGTGTTACGAGGAGAAATTTATTCAAAAATTGAGATAATAACGTGGCAGTCAAAAAGACCGAGTATACTAATTTTTGCATAAATTATAAATACTAAAATAAAATTAAGTGGGAAAATTATGTATCGAAATATAGGTAAATATACTTCTCCCTAAATACATTCAACAGATATAACTTATGTTTAGAAAAATATTTTCCTTATGCTTGTACGAAAATAATTTACCAATTTAATGTATTAATTATACACACGTGTGCAATAAATATATCAAATAGGTGGTAAAATAAAACACATGCAATTTAAAAATAAATTATTTCAAAATTGTCCCAGCCGTAAACTTTAGTTTCTTAGAAAATATTTTATTTTATTTTCATGTTTTTATATTTTGGGAAGAAAAATATCCATGACTGTTGTGTTTTTTTTTAACAAAAACTTGTTTTTTATTTTATTCAAGGTGTTTACTTATTGAAAATTGGGTATAATGTAATCACGAAAATATTGAACACATTTGTTTTGCTATTATTATACATTCCAATTAGTTATTTAAGAGTCTCTCGCTTGACAGAGCGTAATCACCACGTGTCATTCAACTTGACCTAATATAGACTAATCATTAACATTAAAGTACAGAAAATATCTGTTGCAAAAATATTTATTTAAAAGTATATGTTAGATTCATTAACACATTGCAGATTTTGGTATCACGCAACTGCCGAATTCGATTCACATTATCATAAGTATTCAAATGTTTTAAAGGGATCGGGTTGTATGAATTCTAAGAATATTTTTGCATTGTCATATTCTGCCTGAAAATGCTGTTATGCTGTCAATTTCGTGGTGTTAGAGCATAAATGGAAAACTTTCGGAAAAATGAAATATCAATTTTGTTTTAAAACATTATTTTGTATATATTTTTACGTGTGAAAAATTGGATTAAATGTAAGTTTCAATTTTATTGTTCCAAAAGTTGTAAATTTACTCTTGTCCCCATTTAAAAAATTAAACAACAGTATTAAACATAGCAAAATCGATTCGTGTCCTTAGCATTTAATGCAAGACGTTGAGAACAATGCCTGATAAGTTAAAAAAAAGTCAATTAAATACAGAAATGGCCAGATTTTCAGGGAAATTTAAATAAGAGCTGTCTGTTTTCATTATCAACACATTCATTGATGGTTAATACGTCCTTCATCACACGTATCTAATATTATGTGAAAGCTATGGGTATACAATGAATAGTACAATTATTTTATTCAGATTCAATTGGTAAATAACGCTGTGTAGTTTTATTTTATCTTTCGTGTATGCGTGTAACATTTGTTACTGATGCAGATTGTTAGTACAAACACAACACAAACTGCTCCCGGCTTATAAAATACCATTTCTTTGTACTGTGTTAATTTGTTTTGTAATATGATAAAATAAATGTTCTAGAAAATAGCATTTTGAATTGTACAGATAATTTTTTTTTTATCGAATTTTAATGCGAGAAGTATAAATATATCTAATTTTTTGTACTTTTTTTTTTTTTATCTTTTACTGTAATATTAAATTATATAAACTTTATTTGATTGATTTAAGTTAAAAACAAATTTTCATGAATTTTGTGTAGTATACAGTTTAATATATTACCATTGGGTAGTAATTTTTTATTACAAAGAGTTTTTAATGATTTTTTCATGGTGACATAACTAAATGTAAATGTGATACTTCATGCGAAAACACGATTCGGACATATAGATAATATAGCAAATCAGTTCAGCACGTCGATATTACACGAATAGTTTTGAAAAGGTTACACGGGTAAAATATTTGAAAAACAAATTTTGTATTACATTATTTGACAAAAGGTCAATGCATATAATTTTTATTGTTCTCATTCGATTTTATCTCTTTCATTAAGCTGCAGCTTTTAACAATGATAATTTCATATATATTATCGGAAGACATTATGATAATCATACGAATGTTGAATTATTTTGACATATTTAAAAAAATCGACCATTTAGATGATAGACACTGAAGTCACAGAAAACCGATTTGTGTGCCTCAAAGCACTAATTTATTCGTGGCGTCCGTATTCAAAATGTTACATTCAAATTATAGAGTTTTTGAAAATTGGAAAGTCATTACTGTTCAACTAATGTGTTGTGTAATTACGTCCGAGATGTAGAAAAACTACAGTAAAAAACCAACGTAATGCACGTCAAACAATAAACATTCTACTTATCAATTACGAATGATCAACGGCAATTACTGAAATACTTTTTACACTAAACAAGAAGAATATAGATGACGTGCCAAAGAAAGATTTTCCCCTGGAAACACGAAAACGGTTCCATACTTTTAATTGGTACACTAAATGTTCGTTGCACACACACTGTGTAAAACGAACGCCTTATTGACACAATTAGTGAACAAGTAAACAGCGATAAAACACTTTAAGTTGACATTCTACAGTTGATCGACGTTCGGCACGAAAAGGCTTAGGCGGCTCGAAGTTTGTACAAGCAAACGTTTCTACAAAGTGTGCGATTAGAACTGTTGAGTATTTTAATACATTTAAATGGATTCGCGTTAAATTAGATCAAGCGCGAGCGAGTTGACACGGTAAGTGCATTAGAAGTAACACTTATTGCGATACGAGTGTGTCGTCATTTTAACTTATATTTTACGCATAGGTTTTTCAGTGAAGATGGCTGTGCAAAAATTATTTGGACAATCACCGTGTCTCTGATTTGAATCCGCAAACCGTTTCCCAGTGCAAGTTTACAAACTTTTCACTTGAAATTCTTTACATCAATGTGAGGTGAACGTTTATCGCGCGATTGACGGCAAAGTTCATTTTACCTACGCGTCTGTGATATGTTTATTGTCATTATAAATAAAGCATATGTCGTGGAAACTTTTAACGAGAACCAAATCGACTTTAAGCTTCGCTTAGTTTTACAAAAAAAAAAAAATGATTTTTAAAAATATATAAAAACGGTAGTTAAATCGAACAACTTTTGGGTATTTATTATATAAAAATGATTTTATTTTAAAAGTTGATCAAAGGTGGTGAACGATTCGGGTAGTGTTCAATTGTGCGGCTCTGACCTAGTTTTTCCGTCCGAAGCAGTCGTCCCATTTTATGGTATGTACGCGCCAAACGATGCGAAGGGACGCCGAGGGGAGACGTAGCGGGCAGTCCGACCTTGACGATCGACCCGCTCCTTTGGAAAATTGACCTACAAAAGTTAACCCAAAAATAATCTACGCGGGAAACGATACAGATCGAATAACTAAACAATACACCTTTTGATAATAACACTACTACGTATATAAAATCAAGTGTAATAATCACAAACTTACCGACGACGAAAGTTTTTAGATGTTTTTGGTCGGGCAAACACGGCTGAAAAACCGAGAACGATATTGTCGCGTAATCCAAACGGCAGCGGGTGGCACAGCCGTGGCGGCACCCGCCGACTCGACGGACCGGCGTCAAGTCGCTTACTCTGTACTCGTGCCGTGCCGCCGTTCGTGGTGGTGGCTGTCCGTGTCCCGAAAGTGGGTCAAATACATACACACAGACACTGCACAACAGGCAGCGCTATGGCGGCGGCGGCGTCCTATCACTTTCACTATGCTGTCGCTATATCTACGGCTATACCGCCACCATAGTATACATGTTGCGCGACGTATGTAGGGGACCGCCCGCACCACTGCTACTTGTTTGTTAATAAACCCTTTATGAACTCTGCATAAAACTCAAAAATATATATGTAAAAAGGATATTGAAAACATAAAAATATAATTTTCCGAGAAATCTTTTTTTAATATAAAAACTATAAAAAAAAAAACTGCATTAATTATTTTATAGATTTTAATTTTTTTTTTTGGAAATTATGAATTTTTACTGATTTGCACGCTATCCTAAAGAGTACGCAAGATGAACATTTGAAATGCTTTAATATTAAAAAGTAACCAAGGTAAAACAATGCGGAAGCTATGTATTTTGAATAGTGAAAGTACTCCGTGTATTACTATATTAAATTATTCATTGAATAATTATACAATCGTAGCTTTTTACGATATTTTATTGGTATGTACACTAATTATAGATATTGGAATTGACACGTCATAACTAATAGCTCCATTTTATCGTGACAGTTTTTTTTCATTATTTTGTACGACAGGTAAAATCACAGTATAAAAGATCTACATTAGTAATAAAGAATTTTTTTTCAGACAGTCTAGTCATAAAACGTATTTGGGATTTCTAATAGTTTAAAAACCTATTAAATTTTACATGTTTGATGAATTATAGTTGATAATGCGATAGTCATTATAAATGATAAAAACAATAATTATTCGATATGTATACCCTACACGATATATCTTATAATGTCATAATAAATGTTGATTCGTTAATGATTACATAAAACAAATCACTGAATTATTTAAGTTCTTTTTTTAATTTACAACCATTAACTACTGCCATAATCAGATGAACTTAATATTTTATTTCACCAGTATTGGCAAAAAAAAAAGAATTTTTGATGTAAAACATTACATTAAAGTGCATTGAGTAAATTCAACAAAGATTGAAGCGCATAGAATATTGATATTTGATTTGTACTTACCAAACGAGTTAAAGATGGCATCGTTGTGGATAGCCACTTGACATGGTCGCTGCCCGATGGCTACTGCAACCCAAGTACAGCGGGGGAATCCAAAGACGTGTGAAAGTGACTTTCACTTGGCGTTTGCTTATCGGACGGGGTCCGGTTCGAGGGCACCTGAATTCGTTGCCATACTACACGTGACTCTCCCCTCCAGACTTGAGTATATAGTTAAATTTCATGAAGTTGGATTTTTATTATTTCAGCAAAATTTTGTATTTTTTTTTTCAGAAATTACCAATTGATCAATTGTTTATAAATCGTCGAAATTTTTTTTTTAAGAACGTCTTAACATTATAAAAACTGTTGAAATTTTATTCAAAACCATGAAAGAGAAAGTGAACAACACATTTATTATACTGATAATGTGATCATCTTGTGACATTGAAAGTAAAAGTGAAGGATAACAGTACCGTTAGTGCGTTCATGGGCCGTCTGATTTGTGTTTTCTTTTCTGACTGGGAGATAACGGTCTTTACATCCCTCCCCGCCTGTCTGTCTATTATTAACAATAAAAAACAACGGTATACTTAAGGGAAATCGTTAACGGTAAAACTGCGAGTGGATACCAAAAAGGGAAACCTTGAAAGTGAACGTCATATTTCAATATTCATACAATAAACGTTATTTATAAATTTTACTTAAAACGTAGTGCTACACATTAATCTCAATTTACGAAAAATCTTGTGGAAATGTTATTTATAAGCTTCTTTATTCACTCTTGTGTGTGGTTAATGAAGTTTTAGATAGTTATTTAAAAATTCGGCAGTATTGCTATAGATCGCAATTACAAATATTCCGACCATTAGATCTCTGGAAAGTAATTAAAGGGTTTGTGGTTATACAAGAGAGTACCTTCATTTTCTCCACATATTTGATTTGTTATGTAACTATTAGTGGTGTTTTCGCAAAAAACCCTTTTTTTACTTTAGGGTTAATACCCTTCAATATAAATAGTACATAAGTATTATTTTTCTAGGTTATACGTTAATTAAAAAAATGCTAGTGGATATACGTCTTATAAAACTGACGATAGACTAGGTGAGGCACCGAGAAAATGTCGGTCATCTTCTATAATTTGGGGCACTTCATAAATATTTGGGGTGTAAAACATCTTTTGATAGATATAGTCACTTCTAGGTAATATTATGATAAAGCAACTAATAATATCAGTCTTATTTTACAACTTCTGTAATTAATAAATGGCTTAACAATTTTTTTAAATTTATTTATAAATTGTCAAAAACCTTTAAGGTTTGACAGGCGTCGAGACGATTATCATGTAAATTTTAACTGGATATAAGCTGATGCAATTTACATTGCCTACATTGCACGTAATGTTATTAATATTGCGGTGTTTGTTTTCTTTGTTGAGTTCTCTTAAATAAATAGTTAAAAAAGAATTCTCGATGCAAAAGTGGCGCTGAAAAAAGACGTTTACAAGAGAAAGCACTTTTTAAAAAACCGATTGAAATCCAAAACATTTAAAATAAAAAAACACATTGATATGTTAATAAATTTGTTTTTATATATTTCTAAAATTTGTTTGTATTTTTTATGTTATTAACAGGACTCGTAAGTTCAAGCAATTAAAATCTAAAAGAGTATGTAAATATGCACTGAAAACGGACGTTATTCTGAAATTTTGGAGGAACTAAGCCTATCCCAATTTGCGCTTAAGGTTTTATTGCTTCTATAGATAACTTGGGATTTGGATACCGTTCGTAAGTATGGTATTGAAGAGTAATTTTTTAATAGAACAAAAAAAAAGGTCATCAAGGACTTCTGGATTAAGGGTGATTGGGAGCTTCTTAGATAAAAATATCGGTTGACCCTTTTTTTCAATCCAGTTCTGGCTCCATACCCACGTATAGCTCTAAAAACACCACCATAAATCGTTAATTTATTAATTATTGACGTTGTTCATTACTAGTAGAATAATAAATGACGCCTTCGTTTAATTTCAATTATAATCAGTGTTGATTGAATTGTATTGGTTGGTATGTCGATGAACTGTCTAGAAGGATTAATATGGTTGAATATAGGTCTATTTTTTCAAATTATAATAAAAAGTTAAAGACTACTATAACACTATTAAAGGTAACCAAACTTAATATAAAGTTATTGATAGTTTTGCTACAAATAGGTATGTTTATGTATTACTACAACAACAAAGGAATATCTTACCTTTAGATAATTAACCCTCAATGTAAACATTGAATGATGCAGGTAAAATTACAATTTAAATGTATGTGTTTTATAAACGACAATTTACAAATGTTTTCGAACGATGTTAGATTTTAATCACACATTGTGTGAAAAAGAACTAGTAATTAGTTTATTATGATTAATGGTATTTTCATGGAAATACATTCATGTGTAATTTCATTTAGTGGTTCTGATATGAATATTTTCGCTGTCGATAACTCCATTTAATGAACTGTATAAATGTAACCATAAATGCGTATTTCCTACGCTTTCTATACAAAATTGTTAATTACTATAATTACCCAATGTGTTAGAGGTATATAAAATGTAACATATAATGGAAAATTATACTATGATATTTATGACTCGTGTAAGTTTTACACGTATTTGAATAAATTCACATTGTCCAATGTTTCTTTATTCTAAGTTAATTAAATTGTATCAACTGTAGATGTATTACACATCGGTAATACTGTAACAGTCGAGATGATTTATCAATCGAAAATATTGAATTTTGTCAGTAGCAAAATTACTGACCAAAATAGCCTGTCAATTAAGAAGAACAAGAACACATAAGTGTTGAAAATCATTTGTATCACGCGACAATTATAAAGTATAAAGAGTAGTTAATTAAAGTAACTATAAAAAATGAAAAATATATTACTTACAATAATGACATTTGCACAATACATTATTACAAAATATTGAGTTAGTTTAAAAGCATGTTTTCGAGTATAATGTTACTTGTTTTAATGTTATGAGATATTGAACACATTTTGCCGCGAAGATGATCGAAGGTTTTAATACTTAAACACAGATTGCACCGTTTAATTTTATTTGATACATTTAAAAATTGGCTTCAGCTAAATGTGGGCACTGGCCAGTAAACAACTACCATTTCGTATATTAGCTCTATATTATGTTTAGAATGGCGAATATAAATTATTTAATGATACAGTGTACACATCCGGACACGACTATACAATTTAGAAAATTCTTTTAGAATTGCTTTTCATGGTCATTTTTGTCAAAGAATTAACCCATTACGTGTTTAAATGCGTAATGGGTTAATTGCATTACACAACTTGAAGTTTTTATGAGAGTCACAATTCAATTACTCCAAATATTTGCCAATACTATTCATTGGTTTTAATTTTTTTACTTTATGAATGACCCTTTAATTTCATTAAACAAGTTCAATAAAACTACTATACACTCGTTTTATAAAATAATGTTCTTCCATCGACAGTAATTATGTTAGAAAATAAAAATATGTATTGTAGATTTACGAGCCCTGATTAAGACATTGAGAAAGTCGCGGTTAAAAATTAAAAGGGACCTTTGCGTCATAGATATTTTGAAGGTTCATACCTAATTCTTTGCTTTAATAAAATATCTGAAGCCAGGGGATGATGACTTCCTTAATCTGGGTTACAATCAATATATAATTAATAATAATCTTTAAAATAACAAAAATTAATTTAAGGCGTAATAAATGCAACAAAAATAGCATAGACTATGATAAATGATATGCACTAAAAAAAATTACTTTTTCTTTTATAAAAGTAATATAAATCAAATCATAATAAAGTGTTTCGTATTATTTATTAGTTAATTGTTAACTTAATGTTAAACAAACTTAACAAATAAATTTAATTTAATAATTATTATCTGTATTAATATATAAAATTCCTCAATTCTAAGTTTTTGTGCATTTATTTCATCTGATTTTAGTAAAATATAATTTATTTATATTAACCACGGTACAAAAATTTGTTAATATTCAATTTAACCGAAACTTTCAATTAATTAAAAATGAAATAATAAATATTTTATTACTAAAATTTTAATTTGTACTTAGTAATAAATTAAAATAATAGAAAACACATAACTTATTTAAAAATATGATTTTAAGCTAATCAAATACATAACCTTTTGTGTCGCCTTTACCATTACTAATTTATTCAAATTTATTTAATATGTGACTATACTTATGCAATAGTTAACACTCAATTTTTCTACTACTTCATAGGCAATAAAAATCGCATTAAAATGATGTAATGAAAATTAATTTTCTTAAACTCTATTTAATTTTAAAAGCAATTAAATAACATTTAAAATATTTTGATTATTCCCGAGAACATAAAATAATAGCTATATCTATAAAATAACACTATTAATTGTTATTAATTTATTGCATAGTATATTTTTTAAAAATTAGCATAGAAGTGTTTATTATTCAAACTTAAAGGACAAGTTTTAATTTCATAAGTATTGAAACTAAAAATAAAAATACAATTGAAAAACTACAACATATTTTGGCTCTATAATATAGAATATATTTTGGTAAGATATTTTAATTTTTATTAGAAATGTTTATTAAAAATTCAAGTTATCTTATGAGTTTTATTTGACATTTATTGCCAAGTAAAAGCAAAAAACAGATTTTAATAGCTAAAAATTATTTATTTAATTTTTTAGTCTCGACTGAATATTACTAATTTAACATAAAAACGAAGAACAAAATAATGGTAATTTATATATACATTTTATTCATTTTGAAATATATTATTATTACTCTGTCTTAATGTTGAAACAATAGTTAAATATAAAACTTATATTAAAAGTTTAAACATAAAATACAATATCTAAAAATGATAATATTACTTTTGATTACACGTTATCACAAAAATGAATAAATTTACATAAGTGGCATTGTAAGTTTTATCTAAAATATTTTTTACATAATTCTTAAATAAAATGTATATGTTATGTATGTAATAATGTATGTACACAATGTTATACTTATAATTTGATAGGATTTTTGATCATAATTGAGTAAAAAGTAAATAAAAATATTTTAGAAGTATCGTAAAATTTAATTTAATATACATGCGATTTCGTGAAGTTTTGTAAGCAGTTTATAAAATAGTTATATACTTGTAATACATTCAAATTCATTAAATACTTCCCAATATAATTCATTTTGATCTCATTCTTAAACGTAATTAGAGCTAAAAATAATAACTATACTATCACAAGTCTTTAATTTTGCCTTTATTTTTTATAAGGAATACAATTATATTTGTCTAGGTGCCGTATATTGGGGTTGATAATAAACTGAATTTAATGGGTACTGCGCTCTTTGTTGATTATACACATAGTCTCTTACGACCTGTTGTTTCCTACGTTCGTCTTGACGTCCATCAATACCTAAGCCAATTCGCTCTATCAGTCTCTCAGATTGGAAGCCATGAAGAGCAATAAACTCTGGTGCGCGACGTTTTGAAACATCGGGATCAAACGACCATGATTGTTTTTTATGAAATTCAGGTGACCCAAGAATATTGTCTTTGAGAACAGTGACTATGCCGCCTCCATAGATTGCTGGAGTATAACCCACTACAACAATCTGTAAGTACAATGTCCATAAATAAAAAAAATCATACAGTGTTTCATAAAACATAATTTAATTAGTTTTTATTAAAAACTGCTATCCATGCTCTTAATTAGATGATCTGAATAAAACATTAAATTTTTTTTTAATCTTGTTTATGAAATCATGTAAATTTTTGTGTTCGTTATAATTACAATTTCTCTAGACATGACAACATAAACAAAATATACATAAAATTGCACTAGTCTTGTAGTGTAGATGTTTTATTGGACCTGTATTGATAAATACCTTGTTTTATGCAATGACAATAAAACTTGATTTTTAATACAATTACAATATTTTTATTGAGTTCAAGGACATTTTTAAAACTTACGATAATTACTTTTATTTTTATTTTGTAGTATACTAAAATCGAATTAATACATTGTATTTAGCAAGAAAAAGTAAAAATAAGTTAAAACTTTAAATACGTCCCTAAAGATTTAAGTGTTAAGCGTAGAATGTATGAATCTTAATGTCTTTAGATTTCTAACAAAAATTGAGTATTACTAAGTCAAATTTAAAGACGAAATACATATGGTTTTACACTTCGACGCTGATCAAAAAATATATAATCATTGTATATATATATATATATATATATACATCCATATTATTTTATTGTTCGTAAATTATGACAAGTTAAAGAGAAGATAAATCATAGTCAACAAGAATAACACTAAAAATGTAATTTTAAAGTATCCAAAAAAAAAGTTTTTTCAAAATTGATTATATTACTATACATTCTTTTTAAAATGTTGTTATAGATAGTTCATTTTGAGCTAATGCAGCAACTAAAAAGGAATATTATAATTTATACACTCTTTATTCTAAAAAATGTTAGTGAAACCTAATTATTATTGAGCTCCTTAAATTATGGTAAGATTGTTTAAAAACGACTTTAACTATTAGTGTATTTAAAAGTAAAAGAGAGTTATGGTTTTACGGAAAATAAAGTATGGATACATTGGAGTCTTCACAGGACATGTAGATTTCCTGATTCAAATATTTGTATTCTACTATTTGTAACATTTTTTTCAAAAAATCATACAACAAAATTGATAGGTATCAATTTTTTTTATAAAATATATATATATATATATATGACTATAACATGAGTTATCTTATAACTGATGTACAACCGATAACTGTTCAAATTTCAAGACGTTTATGGAGGCATAAAATAAATAAAAAAATGAGTAAAATAGTAACTAAGAAAAGTTTATAAAAATCTCATATATCGGCCGGTGTTTACTATTTTTTAATTAAAATGAGGTATTTGTTTCGTTATAAATGAATTGGTTTCTATTAATATTTTAAAGTTAATACAAACGAAATATTAAAATTTATAGTAATCGACTTAACTAATTAAGTTTATTTCAATATATTATTTTATCTCGCCCTACTAAGTGAAAACTTGATTAAATTCATAGATAAATATTTAATACTGTTTGAGTATTATAATTTTGTCGAAGTTCGAGTTGAATTAAAATACTTGTATAGCTTACCAGTATAATTAAACACAGCGATCCTTTTACGAACTGCATGATGATCAGATCGACAAGACGTTAGAAATGATGTGTGGTGAACAAATTGAATCGTAGTAGCACTCGAAGAAAGATAAAAGACCCATAAATTAGAACTAAATACAAGACTCAGAGTAGCATGTGCGATATTATGTTGCTGTTCAACACCTGTTGAACGGCGCACGTTAATTTTACAAATGTGAGCTAGTGGGTCATCATCCGTAGCAGTATCGTACGAGTGCTTTGACCACCGAGCCACAATACCGTCAGCACATGGTTACAACACGTTATCCGATAGTTGCCGTCGTTATTGTGAAATATGACATTAACTCAAGACTTCGAATGGTCACCGTCGTATATGACCGTGTTTACACTTCAAATTATTCTTTGTAAAGTTGTCTACTCTGGTGCTATATGACTAGTAAAAACAAGTTAAACTCTCTCGGCGACAGTAATCTTAAGAGAGCACGTAAAATAGTACAATGTCATTGAGCAAATATTAGTAATATTGTATTATTATTCAAGTAAAGTGTTTATAAAAATCTTCGACCTCCGTGTATGGAAATTCAATAGATAAGATTAGATTTTTTTTAATTTTATTGAAAATGTTTATTCGATTATTTTTCATGAAAACACTGCCATATATACAGGAATTAAAATCTTTGTACAACACTGTTAACTACTATAAAATATTTATAAAGGGATTTTGTTGCTGGAGAATGACTGAACTTCGCATCAATCTGTAATTGATCATTTTGAATATTTTTGAGGTCACCATCATGACACGCCCAGCACTTGAGAAACGAATTTGCTACATTGAACTAGGTAGTATGTGATCAACCACACGTAGCCCTAAGATATTTAACGATCGTGAGTAGGTTACATAAAAATTGTTTTTTAATAATAATAAGAAATTGGTTTCGTTACCACTAAAGTTACTGAGTAAATTATTTTATAATATTAAGCTATTCGTGGTTAAAAAAAATTATTTCAATGTTTATTGAAGACTACTTAATATTTTATAACCATAAATCTTTAAATATTAAAGTATACCTTAGTAATGTTTTTACTACATTTTATTTTATAAATTTTATTTTTCTATAATATTTAATAATAATTCTATCCTATAGATTCGTAGTATTATATTAATGTTATGTAATAAAATATGATATATTCTAATGTAAAAATATATAAAATGTTTTTGGTAAAATCATAGAAAATGCTAAATTTTACAGTATACAGTTTGGTAGTAATTAAGGCGATAATTTTTGTAGTAAAAAATAAGTTTTAATGATAAGATTTTTACACGTAACTAGAACTGAAAGAAATGCGACTAATTATTATAAAATGTTTTTAGACCCTCGATTGGGTTATAATTAAGTTGTTGAGTTATCAACACTGTAATAACTTGGATACCGTTTTCCAAACGTAGATTTTGTTCTATGTATACTTTAATGTATGACAATATCTCACTGTTTACCTAAGATATATTTTTCTACATAATCTAATAAGAAATTATTTGAGAGCAAGTACGGAAGGTGATTAATATAATATTTTGAGTTTATTATTAATTAAAACCAAACTAGTGAATTTCGATGCTATATAATATAATTTTGCGATTCAAAACCAGAGGTTGAAACCATTGAGATGTTTTGGAAACGTTTGACAAGCAGCTAACAATTTTTTATTTTCATCTTTAAGCCGGCATTGCATCCTTTTCGTTTATGATTTAACATTTATTCTTAATTTTTTATTACAATTAAAGTAAATTATTACCATATCACTTTTTATTAACAATTTTTTTATTTCATATCTAAGTTTAATCAAATTCCATTTCAATGATTAAATACTTTGATTTATATAGGAACACATAAGTGATAAAATTATGGAATAATCAACAAAAATTATTAATATAATATTGATAATATGATCACTAAATGACCAGATTTTTTCACAGTTTTAATAATAAATAAAACATATTAATGTATATTATTCTATTAAAAATGTATCTGTTTAGAAACCTATTTTGTGTGTTGTCATTAGTAATACAGAATAAAAAAAAATTGGTAATTTATAAAAGATAAGTATTTTACCAAAAAAATATTAAAATATATTTAAAACGAGACTACCGAGTACAGGCCAAATATTTTTAGTTGTGATATATTCTCGTGGAAAAAGTTGGGGGTGTCGCCTCACACCCTACTACCATTCAAATAAAGTTATTTGAGAAGATATAGAAAAGTAAAAAAAAAATAATGAGAAACCATAGAAATGCAATAAAATTGAGAAGCTATAGAATATAAAATCATTAGGAAGCCATAGAAATGCAATAAAAATATTAAGAAGCCATAGAAATGCAATAAAAAATTGAGAAACCATAGAAATGCAATAAAAAAAATGAGAAACCATATAAATACAATAAAATTAAGAAGCCACAGAAGTGCAATAAAAAAATGAGAAGCCATAGAAGTGCAAAAAAATAAAAAGAGAAACCATAGAAATACAATAAAATTGAGAAGACATAGAAATGTAAAATTATTACAGAAAAATTGTTCTCAAAAATATTCTTTTGGTACATTACTCTTCTAACTACTGAATATGATATTATCATTACATATTATTTTATTACTTATTAGTTTTTCATATTGTCTGTGTTTATATCATAAAATTAATGCTTAACCGTAAGCTATTGTGATTTTTACCCCCAAATACTGTTCATTGCCTATATTTTAATATTATTATTCAAACTCAAACATTTATGTAAAAAGCGACAATTAATCAACGCTTATATAAGAGCACACAGGTTAAATCTATCTTATGATCAGTGTCATAAAACACTTTTCTATGTAGTATCATTATAATAATAATAATAATAACTAAATAATAATGACATGTCAATAATTAATTTACCTTGACCTAGACCAATAATAGTATCAAATTTTTAATTATGACAAAAATAATCTCATTGACTCAACAATATACACTTTTGTGCATTTATTCAGGGACATTAATTGTTTATTTAACATAGTTACTGTTTTAATTATTGCCTGAAAATTAATTGATATTTTTTTTATCTAGCTGTTTTTACTATCGTTATTCTTTCGTAACATTTATATGGCATACTTTTCATTATGTCGTGTATATGAATGAGTATGTCTCATCAATGACTATTAGGAAAATAATTTATTACTAAAACATTCAGATTATTAACGATTATATATGTTTAAAAGATAGTAAGAGTTGATATACTTTTATATTGATAAAAATATAGAGTTTACCGAATTAAAATAAAAACTCAGATAATTTGCAAACACTATTTAAAAAATATTAATTAGATTATAATGAATAGTAGCAATAATAGATTTTTTTTTTCAAAATTTTTTTATTATATTATTGCATTCTGTTCTATACAATTATACATATTTAAAAATACATTTAAAAAGTTAATATTTTTTATAAATAATAAAATATGAATTCTACAGTGTTACATGTTATAAATATATTAATTGAATATATTTGATTGAAAATTAATGATAATCCATATTTACAATTTCATAATACGATTTAAAGCTAAAAATATGATGTCAAACAGTGAAGACTTAATTTTGTTTTTAGGAAAAATGTTTTCTTGTATTGTTAACACAGTAAACTTGTAATTATAGATAATATTAATAAAACTAGGTCACAATTTATCGTAAAAACTATAACATATAAACATGAATCGTAAATATATTACTATTAAGCTTACAAATTTTTACTAGGCCGCTTAATATATCCAGTTTAAATGAAAATTTAAACGCTATTTTACACATAACATTCACTGATTTTGGTATTTAAAACGATATTGAATATAATTTTATAATGAAACAATTTAATTGAATATATAGTCGGGCATTCACTGATTCATGAACACTCTAATGAAGTTTTTGTGCAATTTGGGTATTACGTAAAGGTCTTTGAAGCCACTGGAAAGATGACCTTGGTCATGTACAAAAAATCAACAAGAGTGTAACGTGCATAATTGTTTAAATTACTAAAAAGATTTACAGAGAAACTATGTAAAATTCTTAAAAGACAATGAATTATTTTTTTTTTTATCATTTTTTTAAATAGTTTAAAGCCCAAAAGTTACAATAATAGTACAAACTTTTTTGAAGGTTTACTTTAAGTATTACAACAACAAAATAATAATAATAATAATAATAAATGCAGAATTTTTATAATATACATGTAATTCATATGTCTTAACGTTATCTTCTGGTAAAATATTGTAAGATATTTCTGCATTCGAGTTTTAAGAAATATCTTAACGTTAATCTTGTAATTTCAAAAATTTTCTTTATGTCAAGGTTATTGCGAAATAAAAAAGGTACCACTAGAATTTATTATTCAGCGTTGAGAAAGAATTCTTTCCAAAAATAACGAATTTCTAGAACGATTATTTTTTGTAGGAACGAAGTTAGGATATACTTCTTTTAAGGGGTTAGTAATAGTTGAAAGGATGAAAATATGAGTTTTAAAAATATTATTTTTTTTTGACATATTATATTTTAATATAAGAAACCCAGCACAGGGAGGTCGCGGCACAGTGATGACGTGGCATAGATGGATCAAGTTTAATGATATCTGACAGTGATTAAAATCACTATAAAAGAAAAAACGTTTCGATGTAAATCTTTAGATAGTGTTTAATTTTAAAAAATTGGTGGATTATTCCAAAAACTACATGATCTGCTAGTTCCTTATTAATATCATAATTAAGATAAAGTATGTCGAATGAAAAATGGATTATTAAAAAATATTATTTCTCATAAAAAAATAATGTTGTCCATACACTTTTCAATATGTCATAGCATTATAAAGTTAAAAATGTAAAAATATAAAATCGAGAATTTTCACCAATAATAGCATTCGGTAGCCATTTAACCGTGAAGACAAAATAAAGTCCGAATTTTTTTTTTACCATAATAAAGTATATTACATTAGTTTTAATTTAAGATATATATATATAAGTGTCAAATTTTCCGGAACATTTTCAAAAGTCAAGTTGAAAAAATTAATTTTTTGTGAAAAAGTTGTCATTTTAAATCCCTTCCTGTGGGCAAGTAAAGGGTCACATATAAAAAAAAATATACCAAATGAAAGGTAATGATATCATGCATCTATATAAGAAAAATTTATATTGATTCGGTTATTTTTAAAAAGTTATGGCAATTTTAAGTAAAAAAATTTCGAAAATTAGCGATTTTTTAATTTGTAATTTTTTGGAGGTTTCCCCCATTTACGGGGAACGAGGGAATTTTTTTCAATTTTTGAGGGTAATGTCTTCGACTAGATACGATTTGTGATTTTTTGACGTATCATTGAAAGAAATCGGTTCGGTGAGAGCTGAAAAAAGTGGTAACAGACACACACAAAAAAAAAACACATCTTAGTAAAACCAATACCTTATCAGCTTCGCATCGAAGCTAAAAAAATATTGTGAAACAAAGTCATGGTTATATGGCTGGACCTTGCCTCATTGGTTGGTGACCACTGTAATTCAAAAACTATTTGAAGAATTTGAATGAAATGTATACAGGTTATTGTAAGGATAAAAAACTAGTGCCTGATCAAAAGATATTTTTTTTTTATTAAAAATTATGTTTTATAAACAATAAATTAATGCTATTTTCCTTGATTATTCGCTAATTTATTACCATTTGGTCATTATTAGGCATGCCTTGCGATATTATTCATAAAATTTTACTAATCATATAAAATCAATAAAACAATAAAAAATCATTAGTTTAATAATTTACCTAGAGCCTAATTAAAGATTTTTTTTTTTTAATAAACAAAATAATAGCCTAAAATATAATTTAATAACTTAGTATTATTTATTGCATAAGACAAATTAAGCTATTGTTATAAAGAAAAAACATTTTTTTTTAAATACTCCTTTTTTTATTCCTTTTCTCTAAGGAAGGGGATAAGATTACATACTTTGCCAGGTGTAAGAGACGACCAAGTGAGAGTGTAATTACACAACATATTTGTAATGAAGTTGTGGTATAGTGAGAAAAGAGTATACAAAAACAAAAAAACACAGGATGAGAATCAAAAATCCGATGATGGAAATTGAAAAGGGAAGAAGAAAAAAAATACATAAATGATGTGTGGAATAGATCTATTAGTTTTGTAAAGATTACTGCAAATGAGATTGTTAGTGAAAATAGGAGTAGAATACGAAAAAACAAAGAAACCTTCTGGTGGGAAGAGAAAGTTCAGAAAATCATAGAGAGTAATTATAAGTACGATAGAAAAGTAAAAAAATAGAAGATTTGAGGGAATGTTGTGCAAAACGCTTGTGCAAAGAAGCGAAATGTGCGGTAAGACGAAGTTTAATAGGTATGATGAGTTATATGATAGACTCATAACAAAGTAATGCAAAAAATAAGTTTATAAATTTGTAAAAGTAAGATAAAAACGGTCTAAAGATTATTACAATGTGAGACGTATTAAAAGTGACGATAAAATGCTAACGAACGATTATATTCTCCTTCTTCTTCCTCGCCTTAATCCCAACTACTTGGGGTCGGTCACCCTTATCCTAAACTTCCACTTGACACGATCTCCCACATCATCTACGCTCACATCAGCTGTCCTCAAATCGCATTCAATAGCATCCCTTCATCTCTTTTTCAGTCTTCCTCTACCTCTTCTTCCTTCAACATTCATTTCTATAATTGTTCTTACAGCTTCCGATTATTCTCTCCTCATAACATGACCAAACCATCTAAGTCTACTTTCTCTCATCTTATCCACGATTGACGCTACACCTATACTCCCTCTTATATGCACGTTCCTTATTCTATCTTTTCTAGTTACTCCACTCATCCGTCTAAGTATTCTCATCTCTGCTACATTCGTCCTCTGCTCTACTTTCTTATCAACCGTCCAACACTCTGAACCATACACCATAGCTGACCTTATTACAGTCTTGTAGAATTTACCTTATCGTCGCTAACGAACGATGATGATATGAATAAAGATGCAAAGAGTATTTTTAATAATTACTGAATGAGGAGTATCTAAGAGAGACATCTGAGTATTTCTCGTGGAACGAGTCACTGGTGGATTTAATTAGAAATAAAGAGGTATGGGAAGCTGTGGCATCAATGAAAAATAATAAAGGAGTAGGACCAAATGGTGTGTTAGTTGGTCCTAATTATATATTATATTTTATTTGTTATGTCTCTATTATATTATTAAAAACTTATAATTTAGTTAATTACACATGTATTTCCAATTATGTGTTATAATTTATAACGTGAAAAATACTCAATAAGTAAATAGTATTCTTTAAGTTCATTCTTTATGCTTTATAGGGGCGTCAACTTTTTTCTTAAATAGTAATATACTTAGTTATATTACTTTAACTTAGATTAAAAATAGGACAATGATCTAACTTAAAATATGACAGGTTAATAAAAACTTTTAGATCAGTATTTGGGAAGTTAATACTACGTTCTTTAAAAATATGTTTAATTAAAGCTTATGTTACGTACTATAAAAAAAAATTGTCCCGACGACTTATTTTCTATGTGAAAATTATTGCAACTCAAAATGGTATATATGTATATTGTAGATTATATTTGAGTGAATGGTTGTTTTGTATTAGCATGAGAATGATTGAGTTAAACTGTGCTTCTTGAATAAATAATTTATATATGTTAATATATAGTAATTTATTAGATAGACAGTTAAGTTAATAAAACAAAACTTTTATTTTCCATGTTTTTTTAAAACGTTTTGATCTAACATGCCGTATTTATTTTATTTTTTATACAATGATGTAAATAGAGTTGTATCTTATGAGATATCAAGGAACAAGAGATAAAAAGAAAGTTCTATTTATTTTTAATATCTATTTTAAATACATAATATTTTTTAATATTACAATATAGAAAAATTTTGAAAATGAACCACTAATTATCATAGTATAATACATGTAGTGCTGGGAAAATTCCTGAATTTAACGGAAGTCGTTCCATTCCTCGTTTACTTCCAAAAAAAAAGAAATTCTTCTCAGATTTTATTATTTTACGAATTTCGAAATTTCTTTCGAGACACCCCTCCATTTTTCTATTTCATTTTTTATGATTTGTTTCAACTAATCCTTAATACAACTCTATTTACATCTTTGTAAAAAGAAATAGTATAAAAAATAAAATAAATACGGCATATTAAAACAATAAAGTTTGTAAAAAACATTAAAAATAAAAGTTCTGTTTGTTGCACCCTGTGTTCAAAGTTCTTGTGCCCTTGCACGTCTTGAGTAATTGGATCCTAACAGCTACCCCTTAAATTTTAAGATAGTCATTGAAAAACTTTTAATATATGTAGTTATATGTTATTTAATTATTGTTTACTCCCGTTATTCATTAGATTTGAGGTTAGCCGACATCCTCTTAAGTACCCCTCTCTCACACTTCAATAATAGTGATTCAAAATTTATTATTTTGATTGAATTTCGGAAAACAGAAATTAGTTTTAATGAGATAATAGAATTGTTGTAGTAATAAATTTTTAAATGGTTTTCGTTGTATTTTTTTCACATCCCTCTCAAGTATAAAATTTTCATTATCAAGTGTTTTATTTCACAGACTTTTTGTAAAATTGTATAGTTGAGAATATATTTGATACAATTTCATTATTTTTACTTTATGAATTAAATACAAGTATAATTTATTATATTTCCATATATAATTATTATAAAATATAAAAAAAAGAGTATAGTTTTTAACATTTAACTGTCCTTTGATGGGCTATCATTTGAAATGCTGGACGGAACAATTTCTTCACTATTTATAGCAGTTTTGATTACGATCGGCGTTTTTTCTTCACTTGGAACCACACGTAACTCTTTACAAGCTTTAAACACTGCAGCTGCTTTAACAGGGTCTACCGTCAATCGTTTTACTGTTGGTATGTCAGGTCGAGGCTTCTGTAATGAGGTCGCTGGTCGCGATTCCATTTGTCCTAAAGAGTAGTTATTTTTAAAAGTAACCTAATATATAAATAATGTAATATAATGACTTTAAGAGTCTAGTTATAAATAACAGATTTTATTGATATTGATTTTTACACTACTAAATGTCGAATAATACCCATAAGTATTATAAAAGCTATTAATTATAAATTTGTGGTATTTATTAAGAATCATATTAACCAGATATATACTATAATATTATTTTTTAAGAAGGATTATATCTTTTTAAGTTAATTCATTTTATCTAATAAAAATATTAAACATATTAAAAAATTCAATTTATGCGCATCTAAATTTTAAATAAATATAGACTTTAATTAGGAAAATATAAGTATTTAAATAAGTTTTAACTGTAAAAAAAATTAGAAATATGCAACATTTTGTTAGTTAATAGAGTAACGAAAAAAATTGTGTCCTATAAATAATTATCAAAAAACAGTATTAATACTACATTAACAATTACTGTAGTTTACAAAAATTATATAATAACCAGTGGCACCAATCTTCAAGTTTCACTAGAGTAGCTGACCTACTCCATTAGGAGTGGATGGCTGGTTGATATTTGTCATATAAATCAACTATTATAAATAATTAATATACTAATGTTTGTTTACTGAAGACTTTATAATCTATTTAAAATTAAATAATATAGTTGATAGAACTGGATAATAATTTTTATTCAATAAAATATTTCATAATAGTTATTTAACATTTACTATGTCAGATATAGTAATCCTACCGATTTATTAACAGCCAGACCGATTATAATGAAATACATGCATGTTATCAGTTGT
Source organism: Daktulosphaira vitifoliae (assembly GCF_025091365.1). Classification (NCBI taxonomy): domain Eukaryota; kingdom Metazoa; phylum Arthropoda; class Insecta; order Hemiptera; family Phylloxeridae; genus Daktulosphaira; species Daktulosphaira vitifoliae. Next base: position 15,698,839 of record NW_026099575.1, on the reverse strand, counting down.
TATTTGCTTAATAATATTATATTTGAATATGCAAAATATTTTTATTTATTGAAAGAAAAAAAAAAAAAAAAGAGGTAAACTGAACTTTATAAAAAAAAAAAATTAAATCCAACATAATAAAAACTTGATTTTTCGCTCATTTTCTAATATTATTAAATATTATTTAGATATCATCAAATATTTTTTCTTAATTTACCAAAAAAAGGCATTCAACAATAAATAATTTGGTTTTGTAAAAAATTTATGTATCTATCAATTCTTTTCCAATCACTGAAAGATAATTATTAGAATTGATTAATTAAAAAAATGCAATTCTTGAGGGTGGTTGGGGGTTTAAAAATCAAAAAATTGTCCTACTTATTATTTTACTTTGGTGCCACTAATGAAAATGTGTGCATGTAATAACATGCATATTAATATAACAAACATTTTAAAAGCTAAGATTACAGGCCCAACTAATAAAACAATGTGTTTGTTTTAATTGTTAGTCTTTTCTATTTGTGCAAGTAATCTATAAGGATTGTTTACTTTTGTCTTCTGTTAAATAGTTGTTTTGCATTAAATATTATTTAACATTTAACAATAATCTTAAACGTCGAACACTCAATGTAGTCTAATATATTTGTAACAAACATTAACATTATTTAATAAAGATTTCAATAAAAGAAAATCATTTTTAACTGATTAAAAATATAGTGTAATTATAACTTATGACATTGATTAATTAAACAATTCAGTTCACTCCCATTTGACACTTTCGGTACAAAACAATATAAAGAAAACGAAAGCAGAGACATGAATAGATATGAAATCTACACACAAATCATCACATCATACATTTTCTGTTTAAATAATGGCTCATTTAAAATAATCGAAGATTGATAATGATTAAATTCAGTTTTCACTGTGACTCTTATCGACTCATTGTGTTACAGGTTATACTACATAAAGAACAAACATGAACCTAAATATGATTCGAGTTTGATTGTTCCTTTTTTTCCCAGCGAGATCTATTGACAGTGATGAATTTTGTCATAATTTTGTGTATTTATCATAAAATTTCAATAAAATGACTCGTCAAACTTTATAAAGCAACTTAGGATGGAATTTAATAAGTATAAATAAGATAAAATGTTGAATACAATTGCAACTTGATAAACAATTAGACTATTATAGTTAGAATCACTCAATATCCTATTTTAATATTACTATGAATTCTCAAAAGAGTACAGTGGCGGTAATCTTCTATTTGAAGGGGATTCAATCAGATTTTCCTAATTGATATACCTTATATGACATTTTTGTATAATTTTCGTATTTTATATTTTGGATATTTAATAAAATATAGGGGATAAGAATAAACCCAACCAAACCTTTGTCAGTCGTAAGAGGCGACTAATGAGGTTGCGTCAGGTCGACAGTCGTCATAAAATGTTATCGAAATTATGAGGAGTCCTGAACAAAATGTAGGCGATTTGTCCCATCTCAAATGTACGTGGGGAAAACAGGTGAGTAGAAATAAAGTAATTAAAAACGGAGAAGGCTTAAGGAATAAAGTGTTTGATATTAGCTGGACAACTTGTGCGACTGATTGTTTCACAAGTTATGTGTACAGGTCTACTCAACGCTTGTAGTTTCAACGGTTTAGGTACATCACCACTTTACTCTAGGCTGGACTTGTGTAAAAGGGAGAAAGATAAATACAAAATAAGAATAGGTACTTGGAATGTTGGATGACCGACACCAAGTAGTTGGGATTAAGGGGAGGAAAATAAGAAGAGGATATTTAATAAGAAGAATACCATTTATGTAAATCCTTCAATTCACAATAATATTCTGATATAATCAATACAAATGAAAATGATCTTGAGATATGAGATTACAGTGCCGAAGAAATTTTTTATTACGAAAGTTTTTTATCCCTTTCCAAAATCATTTGATCACACTGAAATATTAATTAAATTTTTTACACTTTAATAAGATCTAACAATACAATATTACATAAATAAAGTCTTTTTTTATGAATTAATTCACGAATTTGTATTGTCATTATCAAAAGCTTACACATTTTTCTACCAGCTTATTGACTGTTTAACTACAACTCCCTAATATTGTGAGACAATAAAACGAAGTAATAACATGTTTTGTATCCCACGGACCGTGAGAGTCAGTGCCTCATTTACTTTTGATCTTAGAAAAGGTACAAACAAAAAATAGATTTTAAAATATTTGAAAAAGGAGCAGGTGCACAAACAATGGAAAGCAAAAGAAAAAAACCTTAAATTTCTTTTAAGAGTACAAAGTATACCTACACTAAATGAGTGTATTAAAATCGTTATTTAAGAAAGATTTTAAAAAAACGTTTGAGTAAAATTATTTGTATATAATAAAACTTGATTACTTTTAGCTAATATTATTAAAAATATTAATTTAAAGCTAAACAATATTTTTAATGTTTTATTTTATTTTTAGTTTTAAATAAAAATATTTTTTGTTCAAAATTTGCTTAAGAATAATAGACCCATCATTAGTTAATGTTGTTTAAATACTAAAATTTGTTTATTAGTTAGAGATATTTCGATAATCAGTCAAGTAAAATATTAAAATTATAAAAATTGATTTAATATTGTATTAAATAAATGTTGAGTAAAGACATATACATGAAATCATATTGATTAATTTTAAATATAGTTAAAGTAACTATATGATTACTATAACTCCCACTTATATTTTTGGCTAGCGTTAAAAGAATACAGTTACTGTATACAGTTATTTATTTTTCATTAAACTATAGAAGCATTCATAGGTTTAATGAAGAATAATCGCTGAAAAATCGTTGCTACATCGGTGTTAAGCCATAATTATACTGAAATATACAGGTATACTTAGGTTATTAAATTTGCGAAAATGTGAAAATAATCAGTCATAAAGAGAGAATAGCGAAGGAGAAAGCAGAAATTAATGGTTTAGGGCTGAATAATTTATTTCTAGGATAGATATTCATAACTAAAAACAGTGTGAATTAGTAGCGACACTAAAAATAATTATTCATGTGAAAGATCTAAAAAATGCCATGAAATATAGTAACACGAGTACTAGGTGCTCAATTTGTATGAGTATATCATTTTCACATTACTTAAAGTAAAAAAAAAAACTTACCAGCATGAACTAATAATGTAATATTATTTAGTTAGTATGTTTTAAATTTATATAAGAATAGTTTTGAAAAATGTAATTTCAAAATTAATAATTCAAAATATATACCGTTTACCGTCTCATTCCGAATACCCCGTCTAAATCCCGGAACGTTTTGTTGCAAGTTGTCATCTTGATTTGTTTCGATGTTACGTTGACAACTAAAATGTCTCTTGCAAAAGTTATAAGCTCTACGCATCTGATTCAGACACCAAGACATCTCATTCAATATTTTTGAAAAGAAACCTATCTTGAGAATTTTTCCAAAATAAGGAATCTTTTTTCTTGTTATAATTGTCTTAACAACGGTTGTAAAATAATTTTTTACAGCCAATATTTATATCATAGTCACTTAGAATAACTTTTACGAGCAAAATTATGTTTTTTGGAAACAATTATTACAAAAAACATAATTTCACATGACTATCTCAAATAAAATTGTAGCATTGTATTACCCTTAGTGAAATCAACACAAAAAAGTATAATAAATATTAAATACCCTCAATAGTATTATATTTTTAAACTGTAAGCCGAAAATAAATTATGTTTATATATTAAAAGAATGAGAAGTCTATATTACAATGGTTTTATTAAAATCGTTCAAAAAGTATTTTACTCACAGTATTTAAGGTATTTAAATACCTTATTTATTTTTCGTTTATCTGTTACATACGAGAAATATGAAAACAATCTTCAGTCGACTAAATAAACAGCAAAGGATATTATCGTACATTTCGTTGAACAAACGTTGTTTAACCTCTAATACAATAGTATTAATAGTTTAAAATTGACTACATATATATATTTTTTTTATAAAAATTAACTCGTAGTTTGAAGGTTTAATCGATTTTCAAACGTGAGCAACCTTTCTATATAAATTACTGTGCCATTACAAAAGATGGTAAGTGTCGAATTTGCTAGAGATTTCAACAGCCGACGACAATATGAGAATATTTTACACAATATTGACGACGGAGAGAGCAAACCACAAACTGAAAATACATATACAATGTTTTTGCTCGTGTTGTGCGTGATTTGATATGCGTATCTTTTTGTTTTCTTCGTTTGTACATGCACAGGTATAGACACTGGAAGTGTATTCGGGTCGAGATCACTTGAATGGATCCGTTTTCTCGCTTCCATCATCATAATATCATAATGTGGTGTGTCGATTGTGCCGATGAAGTTTCAGGCGGAGAAAGATATAATATTATTTGAAACCGTAACAATGAAATGATAATTCGTGGGCGGAAAATATCAAATGTTTTAATTCCGTAAGAGATGCATACACAGAAATTTAAGGAACAGTTCTGAAGTAATAACAAAATTAAATTAAATTATAATCCCAGTGTGTGTATGTTCATTCTTATAATTTGTGATTGTATTTTGTACTTGAATATGAATAGAATGATGCATATGCTTACCAAAGAAAATAATAGACATTATCAACGACTTTCTTGACTCGAAAGTCAACTTGCTAGTTATTACCACAATTTTTTTTATTGTTATTCTTAGAGTAATAATAATGATAGTGGATAAAATTACTTTTGCAGTAAAAGTTTCAAGTCAATCACTAAAAAAAACTTATCATTTCTGCGGCGTTTTCAAGCATAATTGATACAACTAATCGTCAATCGATTATAAAATAGCGCACACGTGTAAGTAAAACTTCAACCAATTTAATATAATTTTCACAATTTTTTATTATTAAAAAGTCGTTAAAAACCGTATAGTATTCGAATTTTTTTGAGTTATAGCGTCATGATGTGAAACATCAAAATAACCTAAATTTGTTGTAAGCATGGTAAATTATAAGAAGTTGAAATCAAAATAATCATATTTATTTTAGTTCTATCTTAACTTTAGATTAAAAAGAGCATATCAGTTATTTTTATTTAGATTAATTTTCAATTTATAGTTGTCAAGTTTTCATAAGGATTTTTAGGTATTTCAAACTTATGCGAGATTATTTAAATTCAGATAAATATTCACATTTACAAAGTATTAAAGTATTTTGACGTGGATTTTTCTTAAATGTTGTTCATTTAATAAAAAATGCGAACACTTAAACNTAAATATTCACATTTACAAAGTATTAAAGTATTTTGACGTGGATTTTTCTTAAATGTTGTTCATTTAATAAAAAATGCGAACAGTTACATATGTTGTTTTTCAAAAACTCATGTTTATTATAGTAAAAAACATGTGAACACTTAAATGAAAAAATGTACATCAGTTTTATAGTACTGATTAAATGAGTACTATAATATTGTTTTTTTTTATTATTTAATACAAAGTGAAGAAAGAGTAATAAAAAATAGCTTAAACTTCAAAAAAACAAACTTAAATAAGAAAATTAAAAATAAAGAAAAGTGGTTGTTTAAGGAGAATTGCAATCATGAATACATAGTCGCTTAAAACATTGTCAAATAATGTCAATAATTTTGACAAGTTAATAAACAACACATATATAATAATAGATGTATACAATATTATTAATTCTACTAAAAAAACGATAAATAAAAATAAATTACTAATACTCAAGTCTTTCACGAATATACGTCTTGTTAACTGTACACATATATTAGTCATTTAAACCCAACAAACTTTTATGGGTGTCGATGTGTTTGAACCTCCAGTCGTATGGTAATTAAACGACTGACTGATGGGCGTACTGGAGACACTCGACCAGCGTCTCGTAAACTTATCAACTGGTATTCGACGTGGTGGCAATCCTAATTCGGGATAAGTAGGAGAACTATTGTTATCATGTGAGCTTATCGATGAAAATCCGCTTTCATCTTCAACGGCTATACTGCTCTTTTGTATAATAATGTCTTTTTTGCAAAAGTCTGAATTTTTAGTAAAAGATTCACTATGATTCGAACTGTCACTAGAGATTTCTAAGCATTTCATGTTATTGCACACAGTAGGTAAAGAATCGCAGCTGCAAGTCTGTAAAAATATCATATTTAATAAAAACAATTCTATTAGAATCTAAAAGAATAACAATTTCACTTACCGATAAATTACTGTTTTTATCAAACAAGCTACTATAACAAGGTTGAAGATGTTGGACTAGGTCGGGTTCTTTGGTCTGAATAATCGATTGAACAGTACGGTACAACCTATAAGCCTCTAACGATAGTTTTTCAGTGTGTTCCTCTCGGCTGCTTTTTAACGAAAATCTCCTATTGACATCACGAACATGCTTACTATAACGATTATTATTTGTTTATAATTATAATTTTTTACCTATTTTTAATTGGCAAATTAGGTCTGTCGGGAACTATGGTATTCAATGACGTGTGAGCTTTTTCTAAAAATTTTGAAACTTGTTCTAAAACAGCTTTATACATTTGATTGCTCGATTCGACCTATGCAGTTAGGTTAAATATAACACAAGTTTAAACTAACCATAATAATAAAAACACTCATTATTTAAAAATAAGAGAAATTAAAATCAAGGGGAGAATGGCCGCTTGAAGATTAATAATAGCTGATATTATCTTAAAATATTTTACCTGTTTTAGTTGCCACTGTAGTGTTTCTACTTGGGATTTTGCCAGAGTCAACTCGATGCAAGGAGCTTCCTCTTGGTTCTGCTGGTCGTTAACTTCTTCTTTCCGCTTCAGTTTGTCGTATTTGGCACTCAAATCATCGTACAACTAGAATAAGACAAACAAAGCATTAAAACAAAAAATAATAAGTAATTATTACTCATCAACATAGCCGGAATGTAATTAATTTCGACGAGGTGTTTGGATTAAGAGAGGACGACAATTTATTTAGTTTTGTATACATGTATGCAGGACAAACTCATCGGATAAGTCACGGTTGACAGACCATGTGTGAATCCTGTGTTGTGCGTCCTAAAAGTGGGCTTACTTTTAGCAACGACTACTACGAAAGCAGATTACTCAATTTTTAAAAATTGAAATAACCTAATAACATATATGATCATTTTAATGAAATTTAATTTCAATTCTAATTGATTCTATTGAATGCCATCGAATAGTTTTTTCGATAGACTAGTTAACTTATCTTAACGATTAAATATTTTAAATATGTTAACTATTATAAAATTGCTAATCATATGACCTAATTCATACAAGAAATTTAGTGTTTTAAGCAGAACAACGTATTGCAAATCTAATCATATTATTGATACAACATATATTGTTATGTTAATCATCGTATAAATAAACAAAAAAGAAAAAAAAACAGAGATAACTACCCGCATATTTTTAAAAATATCTTAAAACATAGTTTTAAATAGTCTGAGCAACGTGTATAGAAGTACTGATAAAACTACGTTAGGGAATAACAGTTTTACGTATAACAATTAACGAACTTTGTAAAAGTCGATGTAATAAAATTTTATTATAACATTATTTTCATAGTTGAAGTCACAAATACAAATGAAAACTGAACTTCCTTATTGTAAGACACAAAAGTGATTTTTTTTACATAATTATTGTACCATAAATTTTTAATTTGATTTATAAGACCTATCTTTATATCAATTTCACTGAACGGCTGTACATTACCGTAACTACTAGTGTCGCCTTAAATCAAATAAAACGCTGTATAGAAAAGTATAAGCATTTCATTTAATACAACCAACATAATAAACGGTAAGATAAAAATTTGTTAATAGTTAAAAATGTATAACCCATTTAAACTCGGCAGGGCTGAGAAATAACATCGAGGAAATTCGACGAAACAGAGTAGTAGGATTTTTGTTCGTGAGTTGAAGACCATAAACAAACTTATCAATAAAGGTAATGGTTATTTTATTAAAAAGAGCAGTTGACATTGTAACAATAAAACAAGTCGGAGAACAACAATAAAGAGATGTTGCCACACATAATGAATTCGGGCAATGTATACATACTATGGTTCACCGTCTACTATGCACCACTGAAGCATACCACAGTAACACACGCGAGCTATTATGAAATGAAATAACACAATGGTGTTTTTTATAGGAGAATTATGTTCTCCGACTGTACGTATATGTAATTATATGTATCTATGCACGAACACGAAATAAGCGACATATAGTTTGTTTCTGACGAATCAAAGTGTTGATGGAGAAGCGAATGAAACCTATGGAAATGTTGTGTGGCTACAAGAACGTCTTTTATTTTTTAATCATTATACTAAGTCTGACAGTAGTTGAAACACTTACAGAAAGCCTAAAAATATAAGAGCAACATAGGAGAAATGGGTCAACTTAAGATTAATATCATAATTACTTTGTTTTATTCAATGTCTCACTGATTTCGTACGGTTTTATACATTGTAAAAAATTCGATGACAATCGCGGTCTCATATGCAGACATCGGATATGTTCAGGTGATCATAATAATAATAAAACATTGATAGAAAAGTGGGCTATATTTTATAACAATTGACAAAGAGCCGCCAACGATATTCGCCAGTGAAAGTGAATTATATATTTCTTTAGAAAAGTCTCTTATTTTTCGATGTGCTATTGCCTTCCATAAAAAAATTTTTCATAACAATCTCACTTTCGGCTTTTTACACAAACACATGGTAATCTCTGACGCAACTATGATATACACTTTGAATTCCATAGACCATAGTCTCAATACGTAAGAATGACTATGACATGGTCAAACTAGGAAAACATGCAAATATTATTTGTAATTCTGGAGGAGATTGGCGTAAGAGCAACAACTGGAAATGGCCCACAAAGATTTTAACCGATAATTATTATATTAATGTGGTGTCCCAGTTAAGTGAGATTGTTCGGTAAGAGATCAGTGTTCAATTTAATTCGACGGTAATTTTACCAAAACGTGTACGACATGAATTATTTTTTACTTGAACGGTTTAACGGTGGTTGAAGGTTAATAGCGATTGTAACACTTATCAGTACTTTGTTCTAGGTTTTTTTTTGTTTATAAAATTGTACGAAAAGAAAAACGGTTTGTTATGGCAAATATATATATAAGAAGTATGGACTGTGAAATTGTAGTGGCCATCGCCGTCGCTCTAATATCAAACGAATTACACAATCTACTCACACAAAATACTTTATTGTCATTTTACTGTTTATGATAACAAAACAATATGTAACAACAACAGTCTAATAATAATAACAGTTAATAATATGTATTACGATTACTCAATAAAAATACGATTTATTTTTCATTTTTTCGTATTAAAAATATACTAATGTAATACTTGAACATAGACATAATAAAACTATCATTACATTCGAAAAAATAAAAAAAATGATAGTATTAAAAATAACAGAAAATTTATGGTAAATGATTTTCCAATTCATCTAATACTAAAGCGATTAGAATGTACAGGTTTGAAGAGAAATTCTAAAATGTTCTACATTTAAACATTACTTTTGTGGTAAAATATCATTTAATCACTATACACTTTGATTAAAATAATATTAATTTTATTGAACGAGACAAATAATAATGACAAAAACATGACAAGCAGAATGACTACCATGTTTATTTGTAGTTGATTTTATATTTTTTAGGTATAGATTAACAGCAAAAATCCTGGTTTGTTTCACGTGTGATTAACGATAGCAAATTTTTTTTATTGAAATATAGTCTTAAAAAAAACGAGGATAAAATTATTCTTACAAAAATAGAAACGAATAAGTTACAATGTCTATTTATTTGAACTAAAGGTTTTACGTTAAAAATGTATACCAAGTCATTGAAAAATTTATAATACTTACTCTTTGTAAGTTTCTGTATTCATTTTTAATAAACTCGAAAGATCCATCACTATCACTACATCTGTGGTTTGAGCTTGGAGAACATTTTTCGGTCATCTGCAAGTGGAAAAAAGAATTATTAAAATCCTATTTTAATTAAATCACAAAAAAATGTTCACGTTAAAAACTTAACTATGAGTGACTTCAATGTACACATTAATTTGACACTGTAAATAATAGAAAACCCGTATAAAAACGGTCTGGGCTTTTGTTTGATGAGTTTTACACAGTATATTTATTGTAAAACGCAGTAATTGATTTTTACGGGTAATTTCACCAAAAACAATAAAAAATAGTAATTATTTCAAATTAATATGTATTTAAAAGAGTAGTGTTAAAATGTTTATTTAGGGAGAAAGTCACAGTGAATAATATCAGTATGTTATAAAATAACAATTATAACGATTTTTTATGATCACAGTATAATAATGTAAACAAACAATGGTAATGATTTTGTTTGCTTTGTAAAATTACACGTATTGATGCAATAGACCAGTTTCAATGATACACAATATGTCTTCTCTTCTTATAGTGACTTAACTTACATTTACACGACAAACGAGCAAAATCGATACGTTGGCAATCGGAATAAAAAATAACAAGGTAAATGCTTTGGAGGGATTGCATGTATGTCGTAAAAAATATTGTTTCGTTTTTACTCAATTCATCTTACAAGAGGTATAATGTTATTACCAAACCACTCAATGATTGTTTATGTACCAAGCAGTTGACACAGCGGCTAACCAATAGCTTTCTGCGGGCTTGATAAAGCACTAAAATATGGTCTATGAATAATACGAACCATTAAAACTTTATACAGGTTTCATGGTCTAATAACAAAATACTCATTACAACTACCGATATGCATTATAATTAGAAGAGAGGGAAAGTAGTTTTAGCAAAGAAAGTTACGAATATTTGTTTTTTTTTTTTTCATGAAAATAATCACGAATAATTTAACAATATTTGAAGGTAATTTTTTTCAATAGATCCCTTTTGGAAAGTAAAAAAAATAATGCAAGTACAATAAAAGGTCAATTTTGAAATGTAATGAAAATGTAGGTAGTTTTGTTAAGACTACTATTATAATTATTTTCTTATGTCCTTCTTACTTAATATATCGTTCTTACTATGTAATAAGTTAAATGTTTAAAGTGACCTGATGGTCATAAACTATTAATAAATAACCTCAAACATCATTTGATTACATATACTACAATTTAGAATACTGAATAATAAATTATAAAGAAAAATATATAAAAATTAATTAACATATCCTGTATATGTTAATTATTGACTAACTATGCCTCACGAATTATCTCTGAAAATATAAGAGTTATAAACAATTCTTTTTTTTTAATCATTATGGATCTTTGATGAGCTGTTTCACGAGAAAATTTAAATTTTTACCACCATCCCTTTTGCTTAAAAATAGTGTCAACTTCATATTTTCAAATGGCAACACTATTTTTTTTTTTATACCATTAGATTTAGTTTAATAAAAAAAAAATGTTTTGTAAAAAAAATATTTTATTTTATTAAATATTAAGCGCTCCACGGCTCTCTAAAGTTTAGGGTTTATTAAGAAAAAATCATTACAGACGAGAACATTATGGATCGTAAATCAATAAGCGCTACCACTTCTTATCGGTACACAAAATAATAACGATACTATATTTATCCGACTACTGTTTTATTTGTTAAATCCCCTAAACTTTAAATAGTAATATCTCGCTTAGAATTTATTAAAATTGATTTTTTTTTTTTGAGAAAATTTTTTTTTTTATTATTAACAAGATTAATAAAAAAAAAAAACTGGGTTGCTATTTGAAAAACTAAAGTTGATATTGATTTAAGTGTTGAGGAATGAAGATTGAATGTTCATTTTTCTTGTCAAGTAGCTCAACAAAGATTTATAACAAATAAAATAATTACATATACGATAATACTAATATTTTTAAAGAAAATTCGCGAGGCATAGTTAGTCAATCACTCTGTATTATTGGTCATCTTATAATTTTTCATAACTTATTAAACGGTTATTGTTTTAGAATATCTCTTTAAATTATTTATTAGTAGATCCCATTAGCGAATCCCAAAATAATATCTCAGTTCAAATTTATAAATAATAATTTTTTTATATTTATCATTATTATTATTGTTAATACAATAATAATTATTTTTGAACAATTACACAATTTGAAAAAGAAAACATGTATTTCAATGGCACCTGGACTGAGTCAAAAGTATAAGATGTAAGAATATTAAATGATACTTTGGATTTTACTTGTTTCGTATTACTTACAAAAAACGGTTTTTAATAAAAAATGTTCGTTTAAAATTTAAAAAAGAACAATTTTTAATGAAAAAATTAACAGAATCTTTGGTAAAATAAATCTATTATTATAACACATGTAACAAACGAACTCGAAGAAAATACAATTGATTTGATGGTAAAATAATAATGAATAGAAAAGCATCTTAAAAAAAAAATATATCCAATTGTAATGATAGTTAGATAGTAACGTTAAAATGAACCCATCTACACTCGATGAACTTAAGAATAACCTCTTACTCAACTCGGTAACATTACTATGACTCATTCGCAAATTACATTAGTACAGTACTTCAATAACAAAATGTACATACATAAAACATAAAGGATTTTCTCTTTGTCTTCTTTCCTTACCCAAAATTGACTGTAAAAACTTCTCGTGAGAACAAGTTAACCTAACAAGAATAAATTTATTGAGTCGCTGTCGTCAATTACACAGACAATCGAATAGATACATCTAAAGTACTATTTTCGTTCGATCCGTGTTACCGATGAGACTTATGGTTTTGTCCAACGAGATAAGAATCTAGTGAAAATTATGATTTTTTTTTGTGATTTTGCTATAAAAACTAGTGTTCAGAATATAACGCATTTAATAGGACAACGAACTAGGAAATAGAAATCGCATGGATAAGTTAACAATTTTCAGAAGTAAACATTACACAGAAAATTTACATGGCTAGGAATTTCTGTACAACGGGTAATGTAAAAAGAAAACGGTGAAACTCTGTCGAATGGCGTCTACTGAAGAATAAACCCCAAGTGTAATAATTTTAATGTATAAAGGTACCAAATAAATAATTACGTAGATTAAAGCCGAGCACGACTTGGCTGTTATTACGGTCAGGTTGTGAAGAGGTTCGCATATTATGTTTTTAATTAACACGATTTCATGATGGTTATGAAGTACTGTTGTCTGTATAAATAAATGCGTTGACTGGATTACTTATGGTCGTTTATGTTTATGAGAGCAGTTCATCGGCCTCACTGGTCCAATACATTTATACTCTGCTGAAATGTTCATGGTTATTATTCTTCAGTTGAGTCTTATAACTGAACGCCGGAGTGGTTAAAAAATTATAATTTATTATTTACGATCACCACCGTTAGACCACAAACGATCGAACAACATCAGTAACCAATTTTGTTGTTTATCACATCTGTACAACGTTGTTAAATTTTATTTTTCTATTAACAATTCTGTTAACTACTAACAGTCATAATTATAAACCCGATTGTTACTACATAAATTACATAGTAACTCTAGTGCTCTGTACAGTGCACACTATAAAATAATACAGTAGAAGTTCCACCGAAACGTTAGTGTTCATTTTTTTATGTTGTTTCACAATAAAATTTAAAAATTATTTTTACCTAAAAATAGTAGTTCTTTTGTATTTATTGAAGTAACTGATTTTTTTGTCGCTAAAATTTTTGACAACAAATGATTAGTTGCCGAAAAATGGTAAAAATTATTTGCTGTATAACAACCTTTTAGCGTTTGGGAGTCTTTTGTGACTGTTGCACTATTGATTTTTCATCAATATTTACCTATAATAGGCAATAAGAACATATTGTCTGTAAAAGGAAAGTATAGAATTGTACTACCTAATAAATTTACTAAATAATGCACAATGTGTCAGTACAAGGCTATTGTTGATGGAGACAAATCGAACCTTCAAATGGAAAACTAATGTAGTCAATAAACAACAAATCGCTCAACGTCATAAAATATAAATTCAAAGATAGTTTATTTAAAAATGTATGGAAATTAAACCAATTTTGAGAGTACAAATAGTAAAGAGAACTCTGGTATACAATTTATAATCAGTCAATGAATATAGTCAGAGAAATAAATTAGACGTCCCTTGACCTAACTTTTGTATCTAAATATTACATTTCAAGTACATTGGAACAAATTTTTTTTTTTTTTACTAGTGTTTAAAACCCAAATAAATTGTGTGTATGAACTTATTTTGAAAATAGGCAATAAATAAATTTATCTCAATAATTGTGAAATATTAGTAATAACTACGAGTTTTATAAATAAAGAAATGAGTCGTTATCATTAACATGATACAATTTTTATAATATGCTTTAAATTATAAATTTTTAATTGTTAAGACATTTAAAGGCCTATTAAAATTTAAATAGTTGTGAGTATTATTATAAAAAAAAGTATCTCTTATTATTATAGGAGATTTTTGCATGTTTTTTTTTATAGGGTGTTCAGTAAATAAGGAAACAGATTTCTATTGTTCTCATTGTTTATAACAATTTTCCTGTTTCTTTACTTGCTGAACATTTTGTATATACTTTTAAATACATTTCCGAATATCATTTAACTATAAAATTGATATAAATAAACATAGATCATTTATGTTACATTGAAGTGAATTATAATTAAGTATAATGAACTAGTCACATGGTTTCGATGAATATCATAAAAAACACAACATTTTGATGTTTTTTATAATATTATACGTTTAAAACAAATGATATGATGTAAAAACAAATGTGCTTTTTGGTAACTACTGATGCGTTTAATGAAAAATAGAGTACTGTGAATATATTAAAAAATACAAAGACACTGGACAAAATATAAAAAAAATATTAGGTAAAAACATTAATTTAGAGCATTTTATATAAATATATTTAATACATACACCTTAAGAATTACTTTTTATAAAATAAATAAATACAGTTATCATTGTTTCAGATGAAATTAATTATAAGACACAAATTAACCTATTCTGAAATATTTTGTCAAGTGAAAAGCTCTAACGAGAGAGCTTTAATGTGTTATTCAAACATTTTAAATTTAGCCACAAATATTTAAAGAGTTTAAAATAATAATAAAATCCTTTGACCTCTTAATGAAAGATAATTAGATAAGACCGCTACGTTATTCACTCACTATAAAAGCAATTTTACAGAAAAATTTATCAATTTATTAGTTTTAGTGACCACTGATAGCAATAATGTTCTACGTACATGTCTTTGTTGATAACTCGTATTTTAAATGTAATTAATGGTATTAGGTGTATACAACTTTGAAATAACATTTCAAAATTGATAACAAATTAAAAATAACCGATAAGAAGAAATATGTACAAACCTATTTTATTTCTAGTAATTTACAAGTGTATTTTATGTATTGTTGATAATTTTTCAATGACAGCATTTTTTGAATGTATAAACATTGAACTAGCATAGAATATTTTCATAACTGGTATTAAACATTTAATATCAGACTTTCAGACAATTGTTCGTATCCCTTTAATTAAAATGAAATTCTCCTATGAATTGAATACACGAATAGACTTAGTTAAAATTTACCTTTGCATTTAATATAAATAGTTTGTATTCTTTGTGTTAGCGATTAGATTAAGTTGTTTATATGCGTTTTTGTATATAATTAACGGTATGACAATAATTTATTTCGTGCAATTATGCAAAGACTAAATTTATGCAACTGTTGCAAATATAATCTGTAGTTCTACTTGTTCACTTCATAAATGCGTATTGTATTATTATATGTGCTGTAAATATCACTTAGTATTCAAATCTAATTACACGAACAAGGTGAAATTAATTCCATTGAAATCTTTAAAATATGTTTATAAATGTACTCGTACTAAAATAATGTTTTTTTGTCACATAAGACTAGTCAACTGTTTTGCAAGACATTGTTGACATAAACTACTTAATAATACAAAACAGAGTATATTATATTAGATAGCAAAATTATTATGTATATTTTTAGAGGTACTGTAGAGAACTACCCATCAATTGTGAATGTATTTATATCAATTCGTTAATTTTGATAATTAATGTAATTCAAAAATAATAATTTATGCGACCTTTTCGTTTTTTTTTAAAGATTTAACATTATTTGTGAAGAGTTATTCTCATATCGGATAATATTATTATCAAGATAATTCATTACCTGATGATCGCAATCGCCAACTGTATCCAATTCGAAGTTGAGCGATTTGGCTGTCTCAAATGCCATAGATTTAGCGAATGAGCTTTTGAAGTAATGGTGTCCAGTGTTACTGGACAGGCCGTCGAACGATCCGGACAGGTATTGAATCCTTTCCATTTCCCGCTCAACTGCCTTGGTAAAAATACGATGAGCTACACTAAAAGGATAAGCGACTAAAGTGCTTCCGACGATAACGCAACGTACACTAAGAGGCGACTGACCTCTTGGCCGTGTTCACAGAATTTTTTGTCTATGTTGTAAATCGACGGATAGCGCAGCCGCGATGTCCAGTGTACACTACTAAACGAGGGGTTGGCTTCCGAACTGGAATGCGATTTGTTTACTGGACAAAATAAAAATAGCCTCGCACTGCGATCACACTTCCGCAAAGTCTACTGCAGCAGTGATGGTCAAGTGTATAAATAAAACAGCGTTAACGGACGAAATTTTCAAAATGTCACATGGCCCAACGGTCACTCACCAATGAGATAGACATAACAACACCGCCGGCACGTCCACTTTACGATCACGCGCGTTACGAATAGACCGTTGCCGGCGAATATCTGCTACGCTACGAGAATGTTCATGTTTGAAACGGCCGCGTGGTAGCGCTTTGCCCGTCACTGCCATCTCAGCCAAAGCGACTGCAGTTGCGAGCAATTCGTTATTATCAGTTACTAGCGCGTAAGTACTACTGGCGTGTTCGGCCGTTATCAAATTATCCAACCACAACGGCACTGCTCACACTTCAAATAGTTTTTTATCTGCACACGCATTTTTTTACCATTCTCCCGTCTACTCCGCCTCATTAGTCGATAGCTCTCTCTCGATTATAATGGGTTGACAAATATCAGTCATCAATTATCCGTCCACACTTCTGTTCAGTAAATATCTGTGCTTTCAACGCCCATGACTTCACGCGACACTTAATCTTCACTCGACGCCTCATCTTTCTTTTAACCACAGGACTGAAGCTCTTCTTTGACTTTACCTAAAATGAAATTTGCTGAACATCTTCAAGCTCATATAACACCAGAATGGCGAAAACAATACATCAATTACGAAGTGAGTAATTTTAGAAGAATAATAGTTTCTCTTCTGAGATCAGTAAGGAACGATTCTATGATTTGTTCGATTACAGGACATGAAGGTCATGCTGTACAAAGCCATAGAAGAAGCGCCTTCATCGGAATCTACAGATCAAGAGAGTTTATTTCGAAGATTTACTCAATTCGATGAACATTTTTTACAATATTGCGAGAAAGAATTAGCTAAAATAAATGTTTTCTACTCGGGTGAGTTTTTTTTTTATTTTTCAATTTGAGTGTTTTTACGATGTGTATTTTATTATTAGAAAAACTTGCTGAAGCTATGAGAAAATTTTCTACATTAAAAAGCGAATTAGATATTCTCAGTTCTACTGCTACCAAAATGAAAGACTATAGTAAAAAGAATGGTTTTACAAAACCAAATTTACCTCAACGAAAGGTTCAAGAACTTAAACTAGCTTTTAGTGAATTCTATCTTAGTTTAATATTACTTCAAAATTATCAAAATTTAAATTATACTGGATTTAAAAAAATATTAAAAAAACATGATAAGGTATGTAATGTATTATTATTATAAAATAATATTATGATCTATTTAATATAAATTTAAGAATAAACTTCTTTCAAGTTTCACTTGTAGATTAAGATAAAATAGATAATTATAATGTGTGTATGATTTTTAAATTTGTGACACAATGTAATAAATTGCAAATATTTTTACAATATTTAATTCTTGCTTTATTGATTTTTCTAATATTTAGAAAAATATGTAAGTAATAATAAAATTAATTTGAACATTAATCAAGAATTCAATATAATTTATCTAAAAGATTTTAAAATATTTGAGTATTTTACACTTATGTTTATGGACAAAGCAGTGTTTTTTAAAATCTATAAATAACCTATAATGTGTGTTATTAAAACTTGAAAATTAGTAAGACGTATTAGATGCTATAATTGAAAAATTACTATATTTTTGTTAATAAAATGGTATATAATTATATTATGTTTATAATTGCCTATTCTAGATTGAAAGGTAAATATGTTTAGCTATACAATAATTAATATCTTATATTTTGTATTTCAATGACTTAATTTACTATTAAATTATTATTTGTAATAATTTGAATATATCTTAAATTTGTTTCCATTACAGAATTTTTAGTTTTAGTATTAAAATAGCTGAATCTCTAGTATTTATTATCATTGTTTAACTTTTCATGTATATTAAAACTTAACAAATATATGTCTGTTATATATTAAGTCCACTTAAATAATTATCTTATGATAAATTTAGATTCTTTTGTGTATGGGATCAGTTAGATATTATGTAATGATAACTTAAAATGAAAAAAAAATTATATTGTTAGGTATTAGGTATAAAATAAAGGTATATTTAAGTATATTGAAGAATTTGTTTAATAATTAAAATCAAGGGGTGTATTTGCTTTTATTATTTATAGAGATCTAACTGTTTTATTTAATCAGATTTTTTAAATTATTTTATCATTGAGAATACAGGTGAGATCTGTACCAAAAATATCTTTAGCATGTCCCTGTTAAGCTAGTTATTTTTTTTTATTATAAAAAAATTTGTATTTTTTAGCTACTAAACAAAGAAAGTGGTGCTAAATGGCGTCAAGAACATGTAGAAATATCTCACTTTTACACAAATAAAGATATATTGCGCTTAATAAATGAAACGGAACATACTGTTACTAATGAATTAGAGTTTGGTGATAGACAAAAAGCTATGAAAAGGCTTCGTGTTCCTCCGCTTGGTGAAAAGCAAAGCCCATGGACTACTTTTAAAGTAGGATTGTATTTGGGATGTCTAATAGTTTTGTTTGTTGCAATATTTATATCCGGTAAATATTAAAAGAACTTTTTGTAACTTATTTTAAAAACATTTTCCTTATCATTATTTTTTTTTTTTAGCTACATTTGAAAACAAAACAAATTTGAAACAAGCATTCCGTTTGTATCGTGGGTCATTCCTGTTGATAGAGTTCCTTTTCCTAATTGGCATTAATGTTTATGGGTGGCGTTCTTCTGGTGTAAATCATGTATTAATATTTGAACTTGATCCAAGGAACCATGTAACTGAACAACATATGTTTGAAATAGCTGGAATCTTGGGAGTTGTTTTTGCACTTAGTATTCTTGGCTACTTGTATTCTGAAGCATTGAGTATACCTGCATATATAAATCCTTTATCTCTAATCACTATTTTCTTTCTATTGACAATCAATCCACTTAAAATATTTTACTTTGAAGCTAGATTTTGGCTATTACGTATTCTGGTAAATCAATTTTTTAATATGATCTGTTAAAATTCTGCTTTTAAGAATAAAATACTAATACTTATCACAATATTAATTTTATTTACTCAAGTGGAGGATGATAAGTGCGCCATTCTATTATGTTGGATTTGCTGATTTTTGGCTTGCTGATCAATTAAATAGTTTAGTGGTAGTTCTTCTTGATGCTCACTATCTTGTCTGTTTTTATTTGTATAATGAAAACTGGTATCAGTCTTCAGGTAAAATTTTGTATGATTTTTTTTTTCATTAACTATATTTAAATAATAAAAGAACAGTTGATACTTTTTTTTACATTAGAGGTCAAATTTAATATTGAAGAATATATAGTAACAAAATTAATAGTTGGTTGTATTCCTGCTTGGATTCGTTTTGCACAATGTTTACGGCGGTATAGAGATACAGGAGAAACTTTTCCTCATTTAGCAAATGCTGGAAAGTATTCAACGACATTTTTTGTTGTATTTTCTAGAGCTTTATTAAAAAAATATAAAAGTAATTTTAGAAAGTTATTTCTTTTTAAATATTATATGATTTTTAATTTCAATTTTAATTTTCAGATGATTATGAAGATAATTATGAAAATCCTTTTTTTTACACTTGGGTTCTTTGTGCAATGATTAGTTCTATTTACACTTATACGTGGGATGTAAAAATGGATTGGGGATTGTTTAGTAAACATTCTGGTGAATATTTGTTTTTGAGAGAAGAAATTGTTTATGATAATACTGTAAGTATTAAGTAAATATAACAATAAACATCATACAATAAAATAAAATCAATCTATAATTGTTTTTCGGTTTTTTTCATTTTACTTAGTTGCCTAGAAAATTTTTACTTTGTTGAAGAATTATGTAAGCAAGATTTATTAAGTTTTTTTTTTTTTAATATTGATCAATTAATGTTCAATAGCCAAGCTTTTATTATCGTCACTATGATAAATTTTTCAGAAGAAAATACTAATTTATATATTTTTAAATAATAATTAATATATTTATTTATACACTTTTGTTATAAGTTGTTATATAAGATGAAAATGTTGACTGAAATTAGAGAAATTTATTTAAAATAATTGTCATTATTGAATTTAAAAAAGCAAATTGTGCTTTCACTAAATTAGTTTTTTAGAAATAAATAAAACAGTATGCAAAAATAACCTATGTAAAATTATATTCCAAAAATATAAATTTAATGATATCAAAATGTCATTATTCAAAAAAATGTCAGATACGTATTTTTTTTAAATCTGCAATGATGACATATTTTATTTGTTTGCTATGTATAAACGATTACATAGTATTATATTTGTGTTGTATTGTTTATAAGTTGTGATAAAAATTATTAAAATTGATAGGTGCAATCGGCATAAAAAATATTTTTTTAATATGTTTTATAGTTATATACACAATGATTGATTAAATATGCCTCATGCAATATGTTTGAAAGTATAAATGTATTACAATTTTTTTTCCAGAAGTGAATACTATTCTTTGTTCCATAATTTTCAAAAAAAAATTAGCCCTAATCTAAAATTTCTAATATCTCTTAGTTAAATATTTTTCTTATTTGATAGTTGTTTAAAAATATATGTTTCCATTTAATAAACTATTTTATGATATTATTTTAAAAAGAAGAGGAGGATTAAATCAAATTTTTGTTTCAAATTTATAGAATATAGAATACTATTAATTTTTGAAAAGAAAAAAATTATATTAAGTTTTATATTTTTAAATGCTTTGCAAGGGGTCGGCCTGGCCTAGTGAGTAGAAACTTGTTTTTCGGTGCATAGGATCCCTGGTTTAATACTCAAGGCACTAACGAGATTTTTCTTGTGATTTTCTCATTGGTGATGTCTGGTCTCTGTTGCAAGACGGTCATAATACCCTTTCCGTCCTTTATTGGCCTAGCCAAGAACCATCTTTGACTCCTTAACATGTAAAAGAGGGCCACCGCCCTCTTTAGTATGTTTAATTCGGGAAATAGAAGGGTGTAAAACTGATCATTATTATTATTATTATTATTATTAAATATTTGCGTAAAGCATAGTTTATGTATAAAATAGGAATTATTATGATATTTAACACAAATAGAAATTTTTGTTTTTAAATAAAAATTTGAACAAATAACAATTAAATAATAAATAAAATATATCTATGTGTTAAGAAGTTTTGGTACGCATTGAATTGCATATGGCACAATATTTTTGATGCGAAAACATCAATAAAAATAGTAGTATAGCATAACTTTAAAAATACATTAAGTGTTCATAAATCACAAAAACATTTACACTTGAATGACAATGTTTATAACGAGTATAAATGTTTAATTTAAAAATTCTGATGAGTTATATTTTAATATTATGTTTCACATAAATTTGAACAGACCAATTATAGGATAAATTTAAATTAAAATGTTGATCATTTGTGTTCACTGATTGAACAAAATGTCTGACGAACTAATTAATCCATTGAAAAAGGTTACCGTTGTCTTGTAAGTGTCATTCGATGTTTGAAAACGATGCATGTCTTATGAGCATATATTTTCGTGTGTATTTAGTTTTTTTTAAGTCAGACATCGTGAAATCGAAATAGAAAAAAGACACGAAACGTTTATTTGCTGTAACGAGCAACAAAATAAAACAACGCTCAATTTACCAATTACTATCTAAAATAACATTAAAAAAATTATTTGCATTTTGTTTATAAAACTATCATATGATATAAATTTTATGTCGTAGTAACATTCAATTTTTTAAGACAGATGAAGATAAATAATTCCGCTGGGTACAATATTTATGATAAAATTTTGTTCACTTAATATCGTAATCGTTATTTTTTATTATTATTTTAGATCTACATAATATTTTATTAGTAGTCTAATAGTAATAGTTTTATTTAAAAATATATCTCGTACTCCCACAGATCATTTAAAACTTTATTATTTTTAGCTCATTAAGTTCAGTGATTTTTCTAAACTAATATAATTTTTTTAACTGAAATTACGTATTTTTCGTTACAGTTCATTATAAGCTTAACTAACACATTTTCGTTTATTAGTTTTTTATATTGTTTTTCGTACATCATAAACATTACATCATACACGTGTTCTATGTTATATGAGAACAAGAAAAATTTTGCTCGTTTTTTGACGTTTGGATCGCTTCCATATGCAAATTTGTTCTATTATTTGGTTTTTCGAAAAAAATCATTATATTATTTCACTGTATACTTAAAGAGAAAGAGATAATTTTTGTTTTTTTTTTTCAATAAAAGTCAAATAAAATGTTTAACTTTTTGTCAAATTTGAATCATAATTTACCATATTAAATAATGTAAATTTGATTGATAATTATATAAATTATAAAATTTATATAAAATAATCTTTAATATTTTAATATAAATACTGATAATTTATTTAATTGAGATATAATTATTATTAAAAAAAAATTTATTTTAAGTTAAATATCAAAAACCTAGCTCAAAAAATTATAATAATGTGAATTTAAAACAATTTTTCTAGGGATATTATTATTTTGCAATCATTGAAGATTTAGTGATCAGATTTTTTTGGATTCCCCAATATTTACTAACCAGTTACGGTTGGATAAGTACAGAAATGTCAATATCTATAGCTTCACCTCTAGAAGTATTTAGGTAAATAAAAGTCATTTTATTTTGGTTTTCAATTATTGATTTTGACCCAATTTTTTACTCTTTACTAATAAGAAATTTTATGCATTTTCAGACGTTTTGTTTGGAATTTTTTCCGTCTAGAAAATGAACATTTAAATAACTGCGGTAAATTTCGAGCTGTTAGGGACATATCAATAGCCCCCATAGATTTTTCAGACTCTGCTCAAATAGTAAGAATGATGGATGATGAAATAGGTATAATGAATAGACGTAAACGTAAAAGTATACCAAAAAAAGCATCCAAAGAAGATAAAATTCAATTAATAGTTCCAAACAACACAACATATTCTTTAGAGTTATCTGAATAATCTTTGTAGTAGATGTTTGTTAGATAATATTTCCTATAATTTTATTGCTTTTAAAAATATTATTTTGTGATAATTATATTTTTAAAATAATACTTTATCCGATTATTGTATTTAGTAGATATATTAAGCTCAATTTAAAATTATTTCAGGATTGAGTTTATTTTTAGTAGAGTGTCTTAATTTATTTTTACCAATAAACATTATTTTCTAATGTATATTAGTTATAAATGTCAAATATATTTTGTATTTTCATTTAGAAGTTAAATTTTCTAATAGATAAAATTTTATTAGTCTGATTTTATAACATAATGAGGGTATAAAAATAATAACTAATAGTATGCAATGTAATGTGATATTTAGCTTAATGTTATAGTACTTAAAATTACAATCAAATGAATTTTAATTTTAAAATATTGCCGTGATACTAATGGGAGTTGGTCTTGGTAAATGTATATTTCTTTTATTTTACATATTATAATCGATCAGAAAAAGTGCTACAACTTATTCTTTTGGTTAACAGATTTTGTAAATTTGTACTGATTATTTTTATATTCCAAAATATGTGGTAAAACTATTGTGATTTATTTAAACAATTTTTCAATTGTGACATATTGTATAAATCTTTTAATTTTAATTTTATTTGTGTTCCTGAAGCATTTTTAAATTAAATTTTAGATTATATTAGTTAGACTTAAATAAACTTATATAGTATAAGCAAAACTATATTTCCTCTGATAAATAATCATTGCTACAATATTATTAAGTTGAATGTAATATTTAGACATTGTTATTAATAATTTTAAAATACATAACTTAATAATATAACTAGATATTGTGATGTATATTTTAATCCTGATTTATTAATGTAAATAATCATTTGATTTTAATTAAGTTATTGTTATATGCTTAATATGTCCTATGCGTATTAATTATTTTATAATTGTGTTAAACATCAAAATACAAATATATTTTTTAGAATATGTTTAATAATTTTTTTTATTTAACAATAATATTTTAAATTATAATCTTAATGTAATGTATTATTAAGTGATAATAAGCTGTGATTTTAAGCTTATATTTTACTTATTGCTATTGATTGATTAATAAATATTAAGACCTTTAACAAACTAATTTTAATTTATTTTAAATTTAAGCAGCAATTTTTATAGTGAAAAACCTACCTGAATTAAAATCATAAATACGCTACTAACAATAGTCAATTATCAACTTAATTATGTTGTGTCTAATTATCATCAAAGTTGATTAAAATTACCATAGTTTTTAAGATTTTAGTTTAAATTTTGAGAATCTATAAGTGGAAATTAATAAATCAAAAGAAATATTATAAGTTTGTAAAAAAAGATTTGAATAAATTTTCATATAAAGGATTAATAAAATGTGCTTTTTTACCAAACTAAAAATATATTACGTCTCGTTTACGATTAAAAGCTTTATTTCTAAAAGTGTTTATTTTTATTTGAAGTTTAAAGTATTTATTACACTTACTATTATTGTCATATAAAATTCAACTATTTATTGTAATATAGCATTGAACATGATGTATTTTCTTAATGTTAATAAAAAAGGCGTTGGAAAAAAAATTATATAAATAACTGTTGTGTACCCTTTTTTTAATTTTTAGTATTCTTTTTTACTGATTTTTTTTTTTTATTGGATAAGTATTTTTACTACAAAATGGACATTAAACGAATATAATTAATGTTATCTATAATTGTGATATTCTTTCTCAAAACAGACTGTGTATTGAGTTTTGTGGACATTTTTAGATAGCATGATATTACTATCGCCTCCTGATTAAAAAAATATATTTAATGTATATATAATAATATTTAAAAAATATATTATATTTATTCAATGAGAAATATGAATTGATTATTTTTAATACTTTTGAGTAGTTACAATCGGATAGTCTTTAGTAGGTTCTTGAAAGATTACATTAATTTTTGAAGTCATATTATATACATTTTTTGTTACAATGTAATTACAAAAATACGGAATTCTTGATCTTATTATAATACAAACAATAATATTTATATAAATTTGATTAAATTTACTTTTTGATAAACTCAAGAGCTGCGATTATTGTTATTTAAATTGTAGTTTGTGCTCTATTAATGCTATTTGTTTAATATAATTGATACAAAATATTTAGCTAAAAGATTTTATGAGACATGCTATTTTATACCATTTAGAAGTGTATACCTATGAATAATGATATGATAATGAAAAACTTTGTTTGTAAAATCTTTACTTAGTGTAGCTATTGTCTATTAAATAGTAAATTGATAGAAATATCATATTGTATTTACAAAAACTGAATAACAATTTATACGTCAAATATGCTTGAAAAGCATATTTAAGAAACTCTAATTGTTTTAATGTAAAAAGAATACTTTTTTTTACGTCAGTAGATATGTACAATGGGATTTAAGTTCACGTGTTTAACAAATAATCTGCTCTTTTGTTTCAATGTTAACTTAATGCGGCATAGCTTATCGTTATTGTAAATTAAAATTAGATAAATATTTTACATAAAGCAAATAAATTTAATTTACTGAGAACTATATATGGGTAATAAACATCCAATATATTGTATTTATTAACCAAAAAGTAAAATTTCACATTTGTAGCCTAGATACAATATAAAAAAACGTTTTAATTTTAAATTATAAAATGAATCATGTATTTATACAGAGTGTGCAGTAATTTAGGAAACGAGTCAATTGTTACAAAAAACCCAGCACAGTGGGGTGACGGNAACACACATATTAAATAAGAAAAAAAAAACCCAACACAGTGGGTGTGGCAGCACAGTGGGGTCGTGGCATAGTTGGGTCCAGTATAGATGATATCTGACAGTGATTAAAATCACTATCATAAAAAACGCTTCAATGCAAATCTGTAGATAGTATTTAATTAAAAAAAAAAAATTTGTCAAAAAAGCATGTCAAATGAGAGCTGAGAAAATAAATAATAGCTACAAAAATAAAATCACTTAGTAAAATAATATTAATATGAATTTCTTCTCACGAGAGGAGACTACAGTAATGGAATCCTTGATATTTATTGAAGTTATTGAATCTAAATGAGATAAAAATCAAATGAGTTAAACATTTTTTTTTAACTCAAAAAGAATTAAAAAAAAATTCAGTGCCACAGTCGTGAAAGACCCAAGTGTTACCGTCTCAAAAACCGTACGTCTCATTCGTCACTTAATATAAATGGAAATTTAGCTAGTTCAAATTTTAAAGTTATTTTTCTCGGCTTCAAAGAAACAAAATTTAAATATGATTAATATTTTATACTATGTCATTTAGATTGATATAATATTTATGAAAATCAGTGTAATCCCCTTATAATAAAATAAAATACAAAACCTAGAATTTTAATAGAAAAATAGCATATTTTTGAATACGGTAGCCATTTGCTCATAAAAGATAGGTCGTCGGGACAAATTTTTTTTTTCATTTTATAGTACATAAAATAAGCTTTAATTTGATATATATTTAAAGGACGCAGTATTTCCGAAACATTTTCAAAAGTTAAGTTGAAAAAGTTAGTTTTTGTAAAAAAGGTGCTATTTTAAATCCCCCCCTATGAGCAGAATAAGTGTTAGTCTTTCAAAAAAAAAATGATATCAAATGAAAGGAAATTACCTAAGGTTTCAATATAAAAAAATATTATTTTGATTTGTTAATATTTGAAAAAGTTATGGCAGTTTTAAGTACAAAAAACATCCTTATAGAAGGCGATTATTATTGCAAATATTACATTTTTTTTTAAATTTCAACAGCAATTTGCAAATTTTTAAGTTGTAAATTTAAAATCGAAAATCGAAAATTTTAACACAAAAATAGCGTTTTTTTTAACTATGATAGCCGTTTACATGCAGAAGATAAAGTGTCGGGACAAATTTTTTTTTTTATTTTATAGTACATAAAATAAGCTTTAATTTTATATATGTTTAAAGGACGCAGTATTTCCGGAACATTTTCAAAAGTTAAGTTGAAAAAGTTCTATTTTTTATACAATGTTTCAAGTTTTGAACGCTCCCTATATATGGAGAAATTATCCAATTTTAATATAAAGTATGTCAAATGAAAGATGTACTTATAATGTATTTAGAAAAAAAAAAATTTGTTCTGATAATTACATTTTTCGAAAAGTTATAGCATTTTTAAGTTGAAAATTTAAAATCGAAAATTTTAACACAAAAATAGCGTTTTTTTAACTACGACAGCCGTTTACATGCAGAAGATAAAGAAATCGGTCCAGTGAGAGCTGAGAAGAAAAAGGCAACAGACATAAAAAAAAAAAAAAACACATCATAATAAAATTAATACCTTCTCAGCTTCGCATCGAAGCTAAAATAAGAACAATAGAATCCTGTCTTCTTACTTATTAAACACTATATTTTAGCTTCGATGCAAAGCTGAGAAGGTATTGGTTTTATTACAATGTGTTTTTATTTTATTTTTTTTGTGTCTGTTACCGCTTTTTCTCAGCTCTCAACGAACCAATTTCTTTCAACTATACGTCAAAAGATCACAAATCGTATCTAGTCAAAGACATTACCCAGATAAATTGAAAAAATTTCCCCCGTTCCCCGTAAATGGGGGAAACCTCCAAAAAAATTACAAATTTAAAAAATCGCTAATTTTCGGAATTTTTTCAATTTTTTTACTTAAAACTGCCATAACTTTTTCAAAAATGAACATATCAATATAATTTTTTTTTAAATAGATGCTTGATGTCTTTACCTATCATTTGGTAATTTTTTTTATAAATTTGACCCTAGACATGCCCACAGGGAGGGATTTAAAATGACAACTTTTTCACAAAAAATTAATTTTTTTAACTTAACTTTTAAAAGTGTTCCGGAAATACTGACACTTTTATATATATATATCTTAAATTAAAGCTTATGTAATATACTTTATTATACATTTTATGTATAAATATAATTTTCATGGTCTTTATCAAAAGCATATTAATGTTATTTGTATGTAAAGAAAATAATAGATTAGAATAAAAAACATATATAAATTATTTTAAAGTTTTTATAATTTTTCGAGTTTATTCTATAATAATTATCGTATTTGTATATATTAAGATAAAAAACTCAGCACAGGGGGGTCCTGGCACAGTGGTGAAGTAGCATAGTTGGGTCAAGTACAATGACATCTGACAGTAATTAAAATCACTATCATAAAAAACACTTCTATGCAAATCTTTAGACAGTGTTTAGTTTTAAATAATTGGTGGATTATTCCAAAAGCTACATGATCTGCTATTTCCTTATTTATATCCTGATTAAGATAATATATGTCGAATAAAAGAGGGTTATAAATATTATTTCTCATAAATATTGTATTGATGTAAAATGTAAAAAATAAAATCGAGTATTTTCACACAAAAATAACATTCGGTAATCATTTTTACCATGAAGACAAAATAAAGTCCGAAATTTTTTTTCCCTTAATAAAGTACATTTTATTAGCATTAATTTGAGATATATATAAAAGTGTCAGACTTTCCGGAACACTTTCAAAAGTAAATTTTTTGTGAAAAAGTTGTCATTTTAAATTCTTCCTGTGGACAGGTAAAGGGTCAAATTTATAAAAAAATTATACGAAGGAAATTTTTTCAATTTATCTGGGTAATGTCTTTGACTAGATACGATTTGTGATCTTTTGACGTATCGTTGAAAGAAATCGGTTCGGTGAGAGCTGAGAAAAAGTGGTAACAGACACAAAAAAAATAAAATAAAAACATATCGTCCAACCTTCCAGCATCGATGCTAAAAAATTGTTTGGATCACCGGCAGCGTCGTCCAAACATTTTGAAACGTTTGTTATTAGCGAGGTGCTGCATTTGTGGAGCTAAATTGTGTGCGTGTGTGTACAGTTCAGCTGTTATCTTATGAACGGGTTTTGGACGACCGGCAGCAACATACATACGGTAAAATATTAGTGTATTACTATATTGGGTAATTTATTTTTAGAATTAACTGTTTGTCGTTATCGGTTGCTACAATAGTATAATGGCTATTTTATTATTTTCATTTCTATTTTCACCGCGATATTTAAAATAATAATAAGTGTATTGTGTTTCATTTTTATTATATTTAATTTGACAATTTTTTATACCCATGACTAGCGGTATTATATTTATAGACGCATCCCCACCACCAGCATTCACGAGCCGCCACTGATACTTTTGATTAATTTTACCGGCGTAAAATGATAATTGAATTAAATAATGTAAATATTGTCTGAATCTAATTAAAATTAAATTAAAAAAATTAATTTAAAAACCTCAAGAAATCATAATGAACTGTTTTGCTGTCTTAAATTTCGCGCTATTTCATAGCATGTTTATATGTTAATAAATAAAAAATAAATTTGGAAGGCTCCAAGAATAAACTCGAAAAATATATATTTTTATGATTTCTCATATGTTTAATTATCGATTAATTACTAATTAGTAGGGCGGCAATTCTATGCATTAATAAATTTTGTTTGAGTTACTTTAATAGTTCCCATTATATTAACATATTAATTAGTAATTAGCTGAGAAAATAAATGTGACTAAACGGGTATTATGGCCGGCTTGCACCAAAGATCAGATTCTACCAATGAGAGAATCACAAGAACAATCTTGGGGATCAAACGGGCCCCATTTACCATTTAATACGTTTCTACGTACTAGACCAGGCCGACATTTATCTAAATGTTGTAATTTACAATAATGTTTTGTTTTGTTTTTTTCCTATGTAATTAAGATAAACTTTTATAAAAATTCACTTTGATAATGATGCATATTATAAGTTTATTAACATTTAAGATTTTTATTGCATATGCAGCACATATAAAAACATTCTTTACTCAATTTAAATTAATAATTTAAAAAAGATATTAATTTTCATGTAAAAAATACGAAATTGGTAAACAACATATCTTTATTAAAAATCAAAACTAAACAAATAACGTTAAATTAATTTATGTAATTTACCAATGAAAATAAATGATTTTTAGCTATTAAAAAAATTAGTTCATATTTTTGAATATGAATTTAAAAATCCAATTTGATATTTTGAATAGACTTTTTCAATACTTGTAAAATCCAATAAATTTCCTTCAAATACTTTCGGTATACAATAATCACTTAGAAAATACAACAATCTATCATTTATATTATCCAATAATGTCATAGCGTCCTTGGGTACAAGATGCTCTTGTGTTTCAGATGCCTTTATAAGTGTATTAACTATGTTATCAATAAATTCTTTTAAATCATGAAAAGAACTAAATTTTGAAATTAATGAAATAATCCTTTTCATATGTTTAAATACTATTGAACTGTGCACAAATCTATTCCGATAAACTGTATCAAGATCATTTGTTACAAACAAAAATTTACTTTCTTTTTGTAACAAGTAACTTTTTAACGTCAAAACTGTACTAGTTAAATAGCCAGCAAAATCACAGGAGACAATTTGAAAAAGTTGATTTGCTTTTTCTTCAATATTACTGTCGGAAATTTTTTTTACTGAATTATTGAAATTTTCCACGGTAACTTCTACGCAATTATTTTCAGGTCCATAATAGATACCATTTGTCCACTTACATATGTCAGTCCAGTTTTTTCCTTTCAAAAAATTCACCAAGTTTTCATTGTTTGAATAACAGCTTTTGGTGCAAAAAATAAAAATGTACAACAAATTAGTCAAAAGCATTATTATAGAAATCATTATATCATTAATGAAATATAACAATTTTTTTTTATGGCTTGCAGCTATGTTTTATAAAGAAAAATTATTAAATTAAAATTTTATTTTTAGTTTATTTTGACGCAACTAGACAAACATTTATTTAAAGATCTAATAAAATTATTTATTCACTTTAAAAAAAATGTATGATAAAATTTTAGTTGAATTCAAATTGTCATGCAAAAATTTATTTATAAATTTATAACAATCTACAACTGAATTTTAACTAATTCAATTTGTATAGACTATACATAAAAGAGACAAAACTATGTACATTTTTTTGGTTTATTAAATTTATTTAAAATTCAGTGTATTATCGAAAGAGTTATAGCAATATGGAAAATAATTTTAATAAAATTTAATTGTTGGGGTTTAAAATTTTAACAAAATTGTTCCCATTATCAACCTTTGATAATGTTACGATGTTATAATGTATCTGGTTTCTTTAAATCAGAATTTAATTAATGCTAATACTATGTATTTTAAGATAAAAATGAAAAGCTATTCGAAATTTTGATTTATAGGGATTATTGGTAATTAAAGTCAAAAATAATTATATTAAATTAAGTATTAAGTAAAGTAAAAAAATATTTATCATTCTTAATTATTTCAAATTAAGGATTGTTTAATGTAATATATTATAAAAAACGGAAAGCTATCCGGTATCATGTGCACTATGAGTATCGGAACCTTAAGTATAAAATTATGTAATTTTTAGTAAATATGATTTTTTTTAATTTGTTATAAATACAGGTCGATGCCTTTTAGACTACAATGTTGGATTCTAATTAAACTCAACTTTTTTTTTTTTTCATTTAATTGAACA
The DNA here is from genome assembly GCF_025091365.1 of Daktulosphaira vitifoliae. Lineage (NCBI taxonomy): Eukaryota > Metazoa > Arthropoda > Insecta > Hemiptera > Phylloxeridae > Daktulosphaira > Daktulosphaira vitifoliae. The sequence goes on along the minus strand of NW_026099575.1, from coordinate 15,666,555 downwards.
AGTAAAAAAAAAACAAATTGATATAATGATTAATATCAAAGTTGGAGACGAATTGAGGAATAAAAACTATTGAAACATAATAGGTTTTCCATTACCTATTGGAAAAAAGTAGATGGGATCATATAATGTGTCCATTTAAATTATAGCTTCGATGCGATGCTGAGATTTTACTATGATGTGTTTTTTTTTTTTGTGTCTGTTACCACTTTTTCTCAGCTCTCACCGAACCGATTTCTTTCAACGATACGCCAAAAGATTACAAATCGTATGTCTAATCGAAGACATTACCCTCAAATATTGAAAAAATTTCCCTCGTTCTCCCTAAATGAGATAAACCTCCAAAAAAATTACAAATTTAAAAAACGTTAATTTTCGATATTTTTTCAATTTTTTTTACTTAAAACTGTCATAACTTTTTTAAAAATGAACAAATCAATATAATTTTTCTTTATATAGATGCTTGATATCTTTACCTATCATTTGGTAATTTTTTTTATAAATCTGACCCTTTACCTGCCCACAGGAAGGATTTAAAATGACAACTTTTTCAAAAAAAATCATTTTTTCAATTTAATTTTTGAAAGTGTTCCGGAAAGTCTGACACTTTTCTATATGTCTTAAATTAATGCTAATGTAAAGTCCTTTATTATGGAAAAAAAAAAAATTTCAGACTTTATTTTGTCTTCACGGTGAAAATGGCTACCAAATGCTATTTTTGTGTGAAAATTATGGATTTTATTTTTTACATTTTTAACTTTATAATGCTAAAACCTTTTGAAAAATCTATGGATCAATACAATTTTTTCATAAGAAGTAGTATTTATTTTCATCTTTCATTCGACATACTTTATTTTAATCATGTAGCTTTTGGAATAATCCACCATGTATTTAAAATTAAACACTATCTTAATTTTGTATCGAAGCGTTTTTTATGATTGTGATTTTAATCACTGTCAGATATCATTCTACTTGACCCAACTATGCACGTCACCACTGAGCCACGACCCCCCTGTGCTGGGTTTTTTATTTTGCATATTTGTTTGGTCGGCGTTAGAAATTGAGTCTTAAAATACAAAGATATATCTCAAGTGCCGAGTCTGCATTTAGGACATCACTTTATATAATAAATAATTATATTAACACTATCATAATTACTTTTGGTAATAATATTTGCTACAATATTTAAAAGTTATTTTAAAAAATAACTCAGTTGTATTAGTTTCATTGTAGAGCAAAAAGTAAAAACGTTTACTTTAAAAAAAAGTCATAATATTAAATTAGATATTTATTCGTAAGACAAAAAATGGTGCAAAATTTAATAATAGTATAGGAACAGATGGATTTAAACAATTGTGTTTATGAAAAACATGTGTCAGAATATAGTTGTTATATAAATGTTAAATGTAATTTTTTAGAAATAGGTAAATAATAAAAAAACATTATAAGATCTTTTTAGATATAGTCATTTTTTTTATTATTTTAGGTTTGATGCGTAGCTTAAGCTAATATTAGCTTCTCGTTTACGCATCAAATGAAAAAAAATACATGTGTTTTTTTACCTGTCAATAGTGGGAATTCATAATATTTTGTTGGACCAATTTTACTTAACGATACGCAAAAGAATACAAACCGTATTTAGATGGTTATTTAGACGTCATCACAGTTTTGAAAAATTCTCCTTAACCCCCGTAATGTTAAAAACGTGGACTTCTTCAAACCTACATCAAATTAAATCTATCACAAAACTCTTTAAGAATAAAATAAAAAACTATGCAAAAACTTGATTTACAGTATTTACTGGGAATAGCAGCTAAAAATCATACAATTTTCGTTTTAAATGATGAATTTTTAATTTTTTGTGTTGTATATAGACATTATTCTAAATTTCATCAGATTAAAGCTGATTTAATGTACTTTATTAGTAATAAAAACGTTCTGACTACTTGACTTTTATGAGTAGTCTGCCTCTCAAGTTTAATTTTTAATGAAAAAATAATTATTATAAATACACATCGACACGTTTTACAAAAGTACATCGTTTGATCCTAACTATACTTTTCTTTTATGTTTAAAGCGAAACTGAGAAGTTTATAATATTGATTATCATGTGTTTTTTTTATTGTGTTTGTTAGCACAAGTTCTCAGCTCCTCCTTACCGGGCCTATTTTGTCCGAAGATACGTAAAATGATCAAAATTTGTAAAAAATTCCGTCATTTCACGTAAATTGAGAAAACTGTCCAAAAAATAGTGAAGGGTTAAAAACTTTAATCATACATATTAGAGCTTATTTAACTTAACTTTTGAAAATGTTCCAGAAACCTTATGTCCTTTATATATATATATTAAATTAAAGTTTGTATTATAAATTATAAGTTAAAAAAAAATTTTTTCGATGACTTGTCTTCTCAATAGAGAGGCCCTCGAATTGAACAAAAAATGTATATTTTAAGTAAAAGTTATCATTATTATAATTTTCTTATTCATTTTTTTTTCAATTATTTATGCTTATAGTTTATATTTTATAATGAATCATAAATTATTTTCTTATCCTAATAGTCATACAATACACATAAATATATTTAGAAACATATAATTGAATAAGTTCAAAAACTATTAATTTTCCCAGCAATAAATACAAAATGTGTAAACAACATTTCTTTATTAAACATTCAAATTAAACAATAGCATTACACAGTTTTATATAATTAATTAGTGAAAAAATATACTTTAAAATTTTGAGGCAAAGAATAATTTTAATAAAGTAAAATAACGTATAATCATTCCAATAATATATTATTACTTGGATATGAAACATAAAAACTTGTTATATAATTTGATAAGGTAGATTCAATCTCTGAATAACTCTTTATTTTAGTTAAATCTTTTTTCGATAAACAATTTTTTTTTTTAAAAGTCTGTAAATTAGTGTTCTTAGATTCAAGTAAATTTTTAACTTTCGAAAATTCAAGATTTTTTTCTTTTGTACATGTTGTTACAAATATATTAACAATGTTAACAATAATCATTTTTTCATCGCTCAGAGGCCAAAATTGTGAAACTATTAAAAATTTTTCTAGCATAATTTGAAATACTAGTTTATTTTTTATAAATCTAGCCACAAATTTTTCTGATAGATTTTCTTCACTTAATTTGAATGAATTATCTAGTTGTTCTAAGATGCTATATAAAATTATATAGATTTCATTTAAATAACCAGCAAAATCGCAGCTCATTATAAGAAAAAGTTGATTTGCTTTTTCTTCAATATTACTATCGGAAATTTTTTTTACTGATTTATTGAAATTTTCCACGGTAACTTCTACGCAATTATTTTCAGGTCCATAATAGATACCATTTGTCCACTTACATATCTTAGTCCAGTTTTTTCCTTTCAAAAAATTCATCAAGTCTTCATTGTTTGAATAACAATTGTTGGTGCAAAAAATAAAAATGTACAACAAATTAGTCAAAAGCATTATTATTATAGAAATAATTATTTTATTAATGAAATATAATTTTTTTTTTTTTTATGGCTTGCAGCTATATTTTATAAGAAAAAATTATTAAAGTAAAATTTATTTTAAATTAATCTGACACAACTATACAAACATTTATTTAAAGATCTAATAAAATTGTATACACTGCAAGAAAAATGTATGATAAAATCTTAGTTAAATTCATATTCTCATGCAAAAAATACTTGACAGTGAATCACTATTTATTTTTTACTAACAGTTATTTGAATATACTACATAAAAATATTGTGCAAATTTTTTCAGTATATTAATATTATTGAAAAATTATATTATAATGGTTTTAAATAAAATCATTGTTCTCAAATATATATTTACAGAGTAATTGAATATTATGTACAGTTCAATATCTGCCAAGTGATTTGTTTGTTACTTTGACTCACTAAATTTAAAAATAAAATTTTTGGGCTTTTTTATTTATATTAATTTTTTATTGCATTAACAACTAAGTAAATTTGACATATTTATGTCCATCCCTCATGCCTAGTAAATTTATCAAATTTAATGGTGAACAGAGCAAGATGATAATGAAGGAAAGATAATATTTTAATATTAAAAAAAATATTAAGGAATATATTGTTTGATTAAAATTACTTTACAACAATATATAGTTAAATAATGTTTTTTCATCCCTTTAGTGGTAAAGTACTTAATCTATAATTCTTTTAAACAGATACCCTTTTTTGGCTTCATTATATAATAAAAAAAATTTTTTCAACCAATTTCGTTCTTAAAATTTTTCTATCCAATAAATCGTTTATAATTTTATGCTATCGTAAGTATAAGATATGATGACAAGGTTTCGGAAAAAAAATTCGACTTAAAGAGTTTTAAAAATTATCCTTTTTTTTTCATTCTTGTTCAGTTATTAAACACATATAAATACAACAATAAATACATTGTCATAAAATAATATTATTTATAAAATAAATATTTTGATATTTTACTCCTAGTTTGACTTTTGCACATTATCAATAATATTTTGATTCGAATTTAAAGCAGAAGATACTTTATGGTCTATTGTGCTAGATTGTTCAGTAAATATCCTTACCAATGTAAATGTTGCTTTTGCTTTCATAACTGAGACATGAGGTACTGGTTTAAATGGTTTGTTATTATTTTGTCGTCTCTTACAATACCTGTGAAACGACGTTTTTATCAATATTTACAATTTTATAAATGTTTCATGTAAAATTCCGCATTGACATGACACCAAGCTGATTCTGTATTTGTAACAGTATTTTCAGCAATAGACATCAAAGTGGCCTTCTTCTCTGTGCAAGCAAAACGATCTAAATCAGTTTGGTTCGGTTTTTCTCCACAAATTATCGATAATTCGCATAGCTTTTAGTTAATCGATTTAAGTAGATTTGTTGTCATCCATATCGTTTATACTTTTTTTTTCTATAGAGCGTTAAAAGTTTTTGTAATTCCTTGGTCTAAAAGTTGAAATTTCGAAGGAGTTTGGTGGCAAATATTTTATAGTTTGAAAATTCGGTATAAAATTATGAGCTGAACAATTGTCTATAAACATTAAAACTTTGTGTTTTATTTGGTGATTGATTTGTAATAGCTGTTTATCAAACAGTTCATTAGTCAACTATGCTTTTTTATTAGCTGTATATTCAACCGGTAAAGATTTGATATCAGCAAAACACCTCGTTTTTTTGAATTTCCGAATAATAAAGTTTTCAGTTTAACTGTACCAGTTATATTTACAACAAATAATAAAATTCATCAAACATTTTATTATTGACAGCTGCACAATCACCACATACTTCAATGATTACAATATTTTATCTATTAATTATTATATTATAAATTATTTATTATTAATATTGTTATTGTATCTCTTAATTAATATTATAGATATTTTCTTAATTCATACTAGTGAATCTGTTGTTAATCTAATTTTTTTTTATGTTTGTAAATAATTATTTTATTCTAAATTATTTCATGTTTTATATAAAATACTGGTTAAATTAATTTTTTTGGGGTTTAAAACCATACTCGATACCGAGCATTTTAAAACGAAACCGTAAATAATGAGATGATCTCAGTTCCTGTGAATTATACAGAGTGCTCAAAAAATAAGGAAAAAGGCCAAATGTTGTAAACAATGAGAATCATAAAAACTCGTTTCCTTACTTACTGAACACCATATATAAGTTTGATAAACAGTGATATCATTTCATTATTTTAAAAAATTGATTCATTTTAAGAATATACATCACTTGTAAACAAACATTTTATTTTTGTCGAGTCGAAATTAATAGATATTTCGAATAATATTATAACAGTGACTAAAAAAAATTCTTTATTACAATTTAAATTAGTGCGTTCAAGGCCAACTAAATAATGTTTTTCATCTGATTATAAATGTTATTTCTATTACCAAGAATAACGATGTAAATTAAGTTACTAATAAACATTTTGAAATACTAAAAGTGAATTTACTTGAAAGCGAGGTTACTTTTATTTTTCGGTTATTATAATCATAATAGTTAAAATACTTCCATTTTATTGGTAGTAAAACTCTTTATAAGAGGGAGTATAGGTGTAGCGTCAATCGTAGATAAGATGAGAGAAAGTAGACTTAGATGGTTTGGTCATGTTATGAGGAGAGAACAATCGGAAGCTGTAAGAATAATTATAGAAATGAATGTTGAAGAAAGAAGAGGTAGAGGAAGACTGAAAAAGAGATGAAGGGATGCTATTGAATGCGATTTGAGGACAGCTGATGTGAGCGTAGATGATGTGGGAGATCGTGTCAAGTGGAAGTTTAGGATAAGGGTGGCCGACCCCAAGTAGTTGGGATTAAGGCGAGGGAGAAGAAGAAGAAGACTACCATTTTAATGGTAAACCCAACACAACCATTTATTTTCTTAAAGAAATATTTATTTCTGTAAGAATATTAACAGATTGTTAGTATTTGACGGATTTTGTTATATTAACTTGAGTGCGTCTAAATGGGGCAATGTGTTTTTATTCACCGTAATCAAAGCGTTCACTGAATATTTGGCTTTGTTTTTACAGAATAATTTGTTTAAAAAATATATTTTTATTTATTTATCCATTTATCAAAATATGTAAAAATTTGCCTGAACAAATATTTTAATATTTGTTTAAAAATAGAACTGTTAAACCAAATAAAAAGTAAGCATTTTGTATAACTACGAGGGTTTTCATGGAATATTCGACGATGGACATGTGATATTTGCAATATTTTTGCAATTATTGGCACAACTGTGTACAGTAGTTTTTCAATTTTCTTCCTCTTTACATCACTGTGTTAGGTATTCTATTTATAAATTTTATCTTATTCTTTTATCATGCAAATTGACTCTCGAGATAGTTAAGTTGCCTAATCAATACTCCCAACTCAGTACAACTGTAGTCAAATATTTAATTTAAAACAGTTTTTATAGCTTTTTTTAATACTATTGTTAATTAATAGGATTTTTTACGTTTTTATTTTTACAGCATACTGTTTAATATCCATGTGATATTTCCTTAAATTTAAATGTGTTAATATTGTATTTACAAAATAAATGTCCACAGAATTATAAAAATTCGTAAAGCACTAAAAAATTGTTGTTTTGCAATTGTAAATAAAATTTAAATGGAAAATTATTTATTTTTAAGGTGCCTACAACTGAATATTTGTTTATTGTTTTGACGAACATATGTAATGGTATTGTATACACTTTATCTACTTTATAGCATTTAAAACGTTTTAAACAGGTTTTCGTAATACTTTTTTTCAGGTTTTATTTGTTCATCGTTTTTAAGACGATAAATATGTTTTTTCAGGTTATAGCAATAGCCCTTCAAGAGATGTAAAACAGACAAAATAAACCATTTTTTTTTTATTAAATTGGTTTGTTAAATTTTAATAGGATATATTGTTATAACTTATTGATTTAGCTATAGTTTTATTATTTTTTTATGTTACGTTTTTAATTTCAATACTTCAAATGGATTTAATGTGCTTGATTCTATTCATATCAAACTTAAATGTTATTTTGCACCTGTATAGATAATTAATGATGCAATAATTGTAAAAAAAACATTCAATTTAAGAGGAATATTTCGATTTCTAAACAAACAAACTTACTATTGCGTGATTATAATAATACATAACGGTAATTTGCAAACGAAAAACCTTCTTAGATGATAGCATTTGCTAAAATTTCGCATTAATCATAATTGCCCAGCTAAGAGATCATTCACCTTGACCGATCCATAGCTGTACTTATAGTAAGTACACTTATCTGGCGTCTTGATGATTTCTTCACGCGAGACGAGTTCTTCTATTCGATTGCTTTAAACTAATTAGTTATTCGCACAATCACCAATTGCGTTAACGATTCTCCAACATTTAATTTCAATAACGTGTCACAATCACAGTAATGAGCATTAGAAAGATTTAAACGGAATTCGGTACTTTGAATGTAATCGGCTGTGATCGATTATGATCGTGATCGCAGCCAGTAAAACGTGAAAAAACTGCAACAGTCCTTATTGGGCTCTATAGATTACACAATCGCACATAGTTTATACGCTATTTTCACGTATTGTATTATTTTGTGAACATCTCACAGCGTAACTTATTCGCGTAAAATGTAGTTCAATAATTACCCACATTACATATAAATTGAGTTACTTTTTTTCTTTAAGCATATTGAATAGGAATTAAAAAAAGAAACTTCGGGAGACCGACGGTTGAATACCAATGACGTATTATGTAGCTTAGATTACGTTCGGCAACACATTTTTACAATTAAATCGCTACGGTTATTAAGTTTCTATTCAATCACTTTGTATATACTGTCGTCATCGTCTATTTGACCATGTGCGTTGGTACTTTTGTACTTTAAATAATGAAATTGTTAACAAACAATACAAATCACAATAGTTTTGACACGTAACTATAATGACGATTTTATCATCAAAAACTATCCAAAAGTCCGAAAAACTATTAGTGAATAAATAATTGAGGGAAATTAGATTCCTATAGAAAAGGCGAACATTTCATAAAATGTTTAAGCCAACTGTAATAACTCAAAGAAAAAGCTTATATAAAAAAATTCAAATAAATCTTCTTTTATCTATGGACTGTATTGACATTTTGGAAGGCTATACTAATTCATATCAATGTTCATTTGTGCATCAAACTTGTTTCCATTAAATATATGAATACGCATCTTGAACCATATATTGCAACTAAAACCGATTTTCATTTATATTCAAAATTTATGTGCGAAAAATGTATGAATACACAACAAGTTTCGGATTAAATTTTTTATTATAATAATTTTCATTTTTTATTCTTTCAGGCTTTATTACTATCATTCTTATCGAAAGACAACTTTGAATGTTGTTCATTTAATATGCGTACGTTAAACAAAATATTTTACGTCTTAAAATAATCTATCATTTTTTACAATCTCTCCATTTACACATTTTTCTAATTCAGAAAATATGCAAGATGCTCTTTTATTAAAAAATACAAAATTTAAGTTTTCTGTGACGTGTTTCTTTTTAAACTATAAAATGTGTTCTTGACATTTCAATACATAACTATAATATAATTTGTAAATTGATTTCTATTAAATTACAATGTTTTATATTGATTTACAAAACCAAGTAAATTAATAATTTGTCATTAGTAAAAGTTAATTTTTTAATATTTTCAACACAACTCTTGCTAAAATCAGTAGCCCTTAGCGCCGTAGAATTGTGGTGATTGTTTAAATGTGCCAATCTTTAATGTAATTGCCTAGTTATAATATAAATTGAAGACATTCATATTGATTTTCTTTACATTTTGTTTTCACATTCAAAAAATTGTTTTTCTCTATATAGTTGAATAAATTTTAACCATTTACAATAATTAGTGTTATGTGTTATGCAAATTACAAGCACCTGACTAAATAATTGTCTAATAAGACTATATCCATGAAAACCATATTATGTTAGGAAATTTTAATTTATTTGTTCGGTATCTTAAGACAGACTTTATAAAATTTATATTCATAATAATGAAAGCTATAAAAATACTAATGAAATTAGTATTTATCACTAATTAGTACTCATTAAGTAAGTAGGTACTAAAAATTAAATTTGATAATAAAAAAATTCTAATTTTTGTGAATTCTATAGCTTCTTAGTTTTTGTGCATTAACATGGCTTTTTAAAATTGTGAATTTCTATGACTTCTTAAGATTATGAATTTCTATGGCTTCTTATTTTTTGTGCATTAATATGGCTTCTGAATTATTGTGCATTTCTATGGCTTCTTAATTATTGTGCATTAATATGGCTTCTTAAAATTGTAAATTTCTTTGGCTTCTTAATTTTTGTGAATTTCTATGACTTCTTAAGATTATGAATTTCTATGGCTTCTTATTTTTTGTGCATTAATATGGCTTCTGAATTATTGTGCATTTCTATGGCTTCTTAATTATTGTGCATTAATATGGCTTCTTAAAATTATGAATTTCTATGGCTTCTTAAAATTGTAAATTTCTTTGGCTTCTTAATTTTTGTGCATTAATATGGCTTCTGAATTATTGTGCATTTCTATAGCTTCTTAATTTTTGTGAATTTCTATGGCTTCTTAAGATTATGAATTTCTATGGTTTCTAAATCAGTAGCCTACTTGTAAGGAACCCAGACGCATGGTCCAACGCACCATATACTAGGTCTCTAGGGCGGAGTCACAGCTAGGCAAAATCTAGTTACTATAAATATTAGCGCCCCATTAATTTCATTATTTCACAAACACTATATCTCTCAATTTTAAAAAAAACAGAATACTATTTTGTATAGTCATTTTACGCTTATTTTGTTAGATTTGAACAAAATATTAGCGGAAACTATACCTAATTCATTCGATGATGCCGAGTAATTATTTTAATGAACAATATTTTTATTATATAAATTATACCACAGAAACATGTAAAAAAAATTGATGTATAAATATTTTATGATTTTAAGTAAGTAAATTTGAAGTCTTAATAAGAAAAAGGAACAAATCTAATATTTAAATATAGTAAATACATATGTTGTTTAAGGTGATACGATTTTTGTTACTAATACTAGTATACTACGTAAATATATTTAGTTGGTCACGTCATATCGATGGTGATATAAAATTAAGCATTCATAATAATTATACAGCAGATGTTAATAAATGCAAATTATAAAATATAATATAAAAAAATGTGCTGTTTTAACTAAAGATTTAACCAACAGTATTTTTCAAAAAGAAATTGTGAAATATAACGTTGTAATTATATCTCAATTTACAAAAAATGCTTCTAAATAAGCTATTAAAAATCAACGAACAGAAAAAATAGCTGAACCTCAATTTTTTCATTTTATGTCTTCAATAAACCTTGCAAAGATGTTTTTTAAAATTTCATAAAGATTTTAAAAATAACGACTTTTGTATATTAACAATTGTTTAAAATTACATTACGTCAAAAGAATCTTATTTTTATTTGATACTTTTAAATCCTGCCCAGAAAATGTTAAACAAATATATACAATAAATGGAACAGTTATTCGAGGCTGAATTTGTGTACCGCTAGTTTATATTCTTATTTGTGGTGTATTTTAAAGAAATAAACATGATTTTCGTATATATGATCATTGTCATATATTATTATTACAATAAAATAACCATATAAAAATAAGTATTTTTAATTCTTCAAAAAGCTAAAGTAAAATAAAATTTTCTTTGTTACCATTTAATATACTATTTGGTAAAATTTTAAGGGAGGATAGAACACAATTATTTTTTGGAAATTATAGAACGTAGGATATTATTTACTTCTGATTAGATACAATTATATTATGTATTATATTTATAAAGATATTAAAGAATAATTTAATGTATAACCACTACATTCTAATTTGAAATAGATTTAATAAACCGAAAAAATGTGTACAACTGTTATGTATAAACTGTTATAAATAACAGATAGTTAAAAATAATGCGTCCCCGTCAAACACTATTTGCATGAAAATTCAAATTTAAATAAAATTTTATCATACATTTTTCTTACAAAAATTATTATTATTATTTTAACTTTAACTTTAAATAAATTTAAAGACAGACTAGACTTTGTCTATTTGTATCAAAATAAACTAAAAATTAAATTTTATTTTAATAATATTTTCTTATAAAATATAGCTGCAAACCATAAAATAAATATATATATATTTCATTAATAAATAATGATTTATATAATAATAATGCATTTGACTAATTTTTTGTACATTTTTATTTTTTGCACCAAAAGCTGTTATTCAAACAATAAAGACTTGGTGAATCTTTTGAAAGGAAAAAACTGGACTGACATATGTAAGTGGACAAATGGTATAAATTATGGATCTGAAGATAATCGCGTAAAAGTTACAGTGGAAAATTTCAATAATTCAGTAAATGAGATTTCCAATAGTGATATTAATGAAAAAGTGAATCAACTTTTTCGAATTGTCTCCTGTGATTTTGCTTGTTATTTAAATGATATGGATTTAATCTTATTCAGCTACTTGAATCAACAAATAAATGAATTCGAGTTTAAGATTCTTCACCTAAAAGAAATTTTTCGGAATAGGTTTATAGATCTTAACATGATATTTAACATTATGAATGAAATTTTTTCAACATTTAGTACTCTCGGCGTTGCAGAAAAGGATATCTTTTACATTGTTCATATACTTAAAATAGGATCTTATTTTGATGAAACACTTAAACCCTTTGTAGCTTATGGAACGTTTGATTCTTTAAATGAAAGATTAAAGTTTTTTTTAAATCAAAATTGTTTACCGAAAATATTTAATGAAAATTTAACTGATTATATGAATATTGAAAAGGCCTATTCTAAATATAAAAGTGATTTTTTAAATTCATATCTAAAAATAAATGCTTATTTAATGAATAAATAATATTTTTTTTTACACTATTAATGTATGATATGTAATTATTATAGTAATGATTTCTTCTGAAACATTTTACCATTAAAAAATTATATAAAATTGTTTAACGTTATTGTTTAATCTTGATTTTTAATAAAGATATGTTGTTTACCAATTTTGTATTAATTGCTTGAAAATTAATAATTTTTAAACTTATTAAATTATATGTTTCCAAATATCTTTATGTGTATTGTATGACTATTAGAATAAGAAAATAATTTTTATAATTTAACTGATATTAGTTGAATTTCAGTTTCGTTCTAATGCTGCTAACAGTAACTAAATATAAATATAATTTTACTAAAAAAAATTTAAACTTAAAATAAATTCCATCTATATGTATTACATATAAAGTACCAGATGCAATATATTGTAATACATGTAATATATCAATACGAATATCACTTGACCGTTATAATTATTTAAATGAAATATAAAAAGGCATATTAAATAGTAAAATTCACATTGTTATAAATAACTAAAAATAACGATGCACATTGTTGTCACGACTCAGTGCCGACGTTTCATAGTTGGGTCAAGTAAGATGATGATATCTAACTGTGATTAAAATCGCTACCATAATAAATGCTTCGATGCAAAGACTGTGTTTAATTTTGAAAGGAATTATTGAATTACTAGGCTTACGCACCTATGAGTCAATCAATGTGAATAGACGAAATGAACACTACTATAACGAAAAAAAAAATTTAAAACAAATATTTAAACTTGGTGCTTCCTCCATTTTGTTGCTGCAAACGTATTAATTAAGTTTTTGAAGTACATTGATTCAAGTTATTCTGAATTTAAGATAAATTATGTCAAACTGGATATCTTTTTATGCGAAATTTAATTGCATAGGTAGTTTTTGTTTCTTTTAAAAAAAACTGAACAACCATTCACTAGTTTCATTAGGCGGAATAATAGTTAAATATTTTTTCAGATCACTGTCTAATTTCGGAAATGTTGCAATAATCTTTTAAATAATATGTTCCTGTGTTTGACTAGTATATAAAATAAAATAAATTTACAAGCATTTTTATTCATTTCATTGAATAAAAGTACATTATACTATAACCTTTTAAATAAAAGTTAATATACAGTGCTGTCAAATGAATTTTCATGTAACAGAAAAAAAACGTCAATAACGGTGTAGCATAACACTACTCTTTTGAATTTTTGGTCTTTTGCGACGGATGGTATGTCTAAGATGTTTCAGAACTTTATTGTAGTGCTTCTAGAGCCTGTGGAAAGATACATATGGTGAACAAATTTTTGACATAAAAAAAACACAAAGACATCGCTTTCACATTGGATCATTCTTGGTGAGCTTTTTTGGCTTCACCCACCCAATGAGATGATAAAACTTTTGTTTCAATGTTATAACCCGAGATTCATCACCTGTTATAACTCTTAACAAAATTATTTTTTCCTTTTTTGTACGATCAAGCAGTACTTAGGAAATCTGGACACAATGTACTTTTTGATTATCCGTCATCAAACACATTTTGCAGAAACGCGGTGCATTTTCAATAATTTGGTCTAAATTTCATGACAAGTTCCAAACAATTAGCCGACCTATTCTGCAAAACTTCCTAATGGCCAAATGTCGCTTTATTCGCACCAGTGTTGATTTTGTTGACGTGTAGTTGTCAGTGACGTGGAAGGATGACCAGCACGCTCGTTGTCTTCAATCGACTTTTGACCAATCTTAAAATGTTCATGCCACAAAAAACATGCTGTATGATACATAACATTATTACTATCATCGTAAGCCGTGTTAGGCATTTCAAAAGTTTCAGACGTAATTTCCCGAGTTTAGTATAAAATTTTACAATCAGTCGTTATTCTTTGAAGTCACTCATTCTGAAATCCGTCAATTAAAAAAATCAAACTTAACCAAAACTAGTATAGTTCATCAACAAACTGTGGTAACTGTAATTGGTATACGTTGTTATCGTCAGTTGATATGTACAAAGATAAATCAATTAAGTGGTTTTCTCCGAGACAAACAATTTCAATAACTCCTGTATATTTAAAAAATAAATTTAAGGAATATAAAAAAATTATATCTAAAACACATAAATGCGTAATAATAAGCAGATACATTCATTAATAAATGTGTGTAGACTAAAAAAAAAACCTCACAAAACGCTAAAAAATTAACGGACTGTATTTTTTTTTTCATAATATCTCAAAAATATCTTTTAGCGAGTCTGATGAACATTTCGGACCTTAAGTCGCAAAACGTCGACGTTAGTGAACGTTTTTCTGGCATATAATTGACATTTCAAAAGCTCAAGGATGAGTGGAAAAAATGTTAGCCTCATGTCAATTTCTATAGTTAATAAATATAAAAAATATTTTACAATACTATATATAAAAATTAATTATTTTGTATACGTTTAATCGTTATGATTGGTAATTACAAATAAATTCTCTACTATCACATTTACTGTGTCAATATATTGTAAAAAAAAATATAAATCATATTTAATGTATTAAAAATTTCATAATACCTAGACTTATTTTATTAATATTAAATGATTATTTTGTATATCACTAAATAAAACACATCTTTTCAATTATATTATACTAATGGGAGCAAACCTATAATTTAATAAATTTTTAATTTCAAATATATATTGTTTTCTCATAATGCTGTTCATTTTTAGTTTCTAATGAAATTAACAAAAATTATACAATACATGTATAAAAAGTGATTATTTTGTATATTTTTATTTATTGCAAATGGTATAAAATATTAATTCTGTACATTTATATTTAATAAATTTATTATATATTGTAAAATAAAATACAAATCATATTTAAAGTGCACATATGTCATAATACCCAAATATTTTCTATTATTTTTAAATTAGGTTAGACTTTTTTAAATTATTAACTGATCATTTTTAATAATATAACAAAACTATGACAGCCTTGCTATTGAAAGTAAACCAAAAATGTAAAGAATTCAAATTTTACATCTCATATACTAATTTTTTTTTAAATAATGCAGATAATTTTATTTTCTAATAAAAAGTTATTGTTGATAACTTGCGCTTATTAGTTAAAAGTAAAAACGTTAATTAAACCCACTTCTGAAAAAAATTAAAAAACAGCGAGTATGTATTTCGAAAACGTTGTTTTCATCATCAGTGACAAATCATTGTTAGTCTTGGTTTAGTATTAAGTTTGACATTTGGTTTTAAGCACATCAAAACAGTAAAATAATTGTTCTAGAAATTATTTTTTTCAATTTGTATAAATTATCATTGATTTATTTAACATCCACTAGAGGCATTAGAAAATGTTCTAAAAACTTTTATCCAACATAAATCAACTTACTGAAAATGAATTAAATAATAAATAAGTAAAATGAAAATGAAAATTTTAGCGATTCAATTATATTTACATTTTTGTAATATACAGATAAAAATTTTAACATAAAACAAAATTAAATTTAAGTTATACAAAAATAAATATATTAGAAAAATCAATAAAAATCTGATATGCTGTACAATAAAATATATATAATCAAAACACAATGATTTAAACTTTACTTTTCAGTAATATATGTCATTCGACAGCTAGCTGTAGCAAAAATAAAAGAATTGTAAAGTATTTATATAATTTCAAAAGTCGGTTATATATCTAAATAAGTATGTTTATAACGGTAAAATATTAAAAAATAGGATATGTGAACATTTGTCTTTATAATGTGAATAATTAGTAAAATTGACTGAATTATAATTTAGCAATAATAGTAATCAACAGATTTTGGATACTTAAGATGTTTTCTGTTCGTGTAAAGTTTGTTGTCGTTAGATAAGTATTTCGTGTTCATGTTGAAAAATCGACCGAAAAACGCAGTAATAGAATCGTGTCTTTCGTCGATATAATTGTATTGGACTTCCATGTTGAGGTCGAATAATTTTCCAAATTGAATCAACTAGAAAATTAATCGATCAACATTAACTACAATTGTGGTTTACCTATAGAAATTAGATTAATGTACCTCATTTCGACTTGTAGTTTTAGGTATGTGCAGTTCTACGTTGGGAGCAATACTTCTGAGGCGGAAGAAAACTTTTCTACCGCCTCCTTCGTAGTCGTTACACATATTTTTCTCGAGACTGTAAGCTTCGTGTTTCTTATACGAAGGGCCGCCCCATGGGGGAGACGTCACTATGACCTGTGGCTTATAATTGCTTAACGTTACTGCAATATCGAAGACATCTCCCTGTATAAATGTAATTTTGTCCCTGACTCCATAAATCTCTGCGTTTCTTTTGGCGAATTCTAATTTTTTACCATCGATATCAGCAGCGATTACTCGTGGGTATCTCTTGGCCAATTGAATGACGTTTCCACCAGCACCACAAAATGGATCCATAGCGACTTCTAGACCAGGGCATCTCAACGCTATACGTGTGCTTAAGATCTCGGGATAAACGGAATAAAATTATTCTGAAAAAAAAAACGTTATCGTTAATAGTAAAATACTAAAATTTGCTTAGATAATTTTTTTATTACCATTGTCCATCATGATTCCTTCGTCGAATTTAGAGAACAATAAGTACCTCTTATCCCATAAATGTTTTTTAATATCATGAGGACAAAAAAGTTTAAGTTTGTTTCTTCTTACAAAGTTCCATTTCCAAAAAAGTCTGCAGCGTCACAACTGCCAGTGCAATTAACATAATATCTTTGATTACTTGAATCGGAATTATGAAATATATGACCAATATCGTTATCACAAATAACAAATCCGAATCCATTTTTTTTTTTTTTATGAGTGTATGCACTCAAAACTTGAAATATTTAAGTTATACTTAGAGAAAAATGTAAAATTTAAAGAGTTTTAAATATATATGCGTACTAATTTATCACGGAAAAAACTTAAGCATAAGATCACCAACGGTGTCGATTTAAACAGCATTGTTCATCCTATTTAAACAAAAAAAAAGTCTTGTTTAATTTTTATTTAAGCCAATTAATATAATAAAACATTTTTGACAATTGGCCAACAATTATTAAATTTGTTTAATAAAATGTGTTATATTTTAGAAACTATTTCTATGAAACCA
Source organism: Daktulosphaira vitifoliae (assembly GCF_025091365.1). Taxonomy (NCBI): domain Eukaryota; kingdom Metazoa; phylum Arthropoda; class Insecta; order Hemiptera; family Phylloxeridae; genus Daktulosphaira; species Daktulosphaira vitifoliae. Next base: position 15,648,940 of record NW_026099575.1, on the reverse strand, counting down.
AGAGTAGAAATTTTTTGTAACATTATGTATAATTCGAAAAAATATAATTAAAAAATAATAGTTATTAAAAAATAATAAAATATAATTAAATTTAAATACTGGCTGAAAACAATCTACCGTGATTCTTAAATGACATATTTGAATTAATGTAAATATTTATCTTAACAACGTTATTTGTCGTTGGCCAATAAAGTCTTGTTTACTTTTGATTTAAGACAATTAATATAACAAAATATTTTTGACAATTGCCCAACAATTATTAAATTTGTTTAATAAAATGTAATTAATATAAAGTTACGAAACGTACCGGTATGTTCATTAAATAAAACTATTGTCAATTCCTTAAAAATTAATTATATCTTAAAAACGATTTCTATAAATCAAAGAGTAAATATTTTTTTTATAACATTCTTTCGATAATAACTTATTTCGGTCTCTAAATAACAATTGATTTTTATTCTAACGTATACATGTATAATTCGAAAAAATATAATTTAATAATATTGGCTGAAAACAACTTATGGCAATCGTGAATAACATATTTATTTTTGAAAAAATTAAAAAATTTGTTTTAGCAACGTTATTTGTCGTTGGCCTAAAATCAGAAAAAAATTAGTATAAAAAATCTAGTGAACTAAAAATTCATTGGGACTTTTAGTCTAACCAGCGAACAAAGAACATATAAGCTCTTGTGGAAGCCAACCAGTCTAGGAGTCTCAGTCACGTCGAAATCAAATTTCAAAAATCTTGAAATCAACGCGACATTCGCAAGTCGAACATATTGACTATTGCAGCCGTCAAATTCATTTGCAATATTATTAAACATAATTATGACGCCGTTAGAGAGAGGAGATCGGATTGTCATAAGATATTATGACTACTTGCAAAATTTAACAATTACCAAAGTAAATGACGAGAATCGTGAACGGCCCGAAGAGTATCGCGTTAAACTTAAAGGAATATGTGGGCAATTTTTTGACACGTCCTCGATGAATGTCCTTACCAATGTTATCAAAAAGAAAGAAATATTTAACGTCGTAAGTGAAAAATATGTTTACATAGCATAGTTATTTATACTGATATTTTGAAAGGTATTTATTGACAAAAATGAACTCGTATTGACATATTCCACTACTAAAAAAAGTCTCAACGCTCAGATTTGGAACGCTGAGAATTTGAAACCCAAAGACGTCGGCAGCAGATATGAGAATCATTATACCAAAAATAACGCTTACAAACCTGGACTTAAGCCGAACAATTACGCAACATATAATGCCAAACGTTATCCAGCCAACAATGAAAAACGTTATACGGCCCAGGATAGACTTATGAAATACCGTAAAACTGACGAACCACAAATTGTACATCAACCAAATGAATTCAAACAACCCGAAAATAGACAACAATACAACACCAATAATACACGATATTCAGCTCAAGACCGACTTAAACAGTACAAGGACATGGTTACTGCAAGAGAACCGCAGCTTAAACAATATGGCACTAAGACCACAGACATGGACCGATATGAAGTTAAAATAAAACACTGCAAAGAACAAAATCTCAGCACTGACGTGACAAAAGACACACGTTATGAGAAACCAACATTGAAACTAGGCGAGACGCAAAAAGTCAGTTATTTATAATTATTATACAAACAATCTATTATTACTATAATTTTTCCACAGATAATGATATTTTAAAAACGAACCAAGACATCTTATTTTGTACACACGATGGAGAGTAGAAAGTCTGTAATCGCCTTGTGCGATAAACTACGCAAAATTGAAAATAACTTGAGACCTATCCAGAAAGTCGAGAAGTACGACATGTGCTTGATATTTTTTGGCGCTGAATGGTACCGTGGGAAAATTATGGACGAGACGAACGATGGCATGTTAAAAATTTACTTGATTGACACAGCACAAATGATGTCGTTTAACCGAAAACAAGTCTGTGAGATGCCAAAGAACTTCGAAGGAGAGTCGTTATTAATTGAAATCGTCGTAACACCTCCGCCAAAAGAAATACTAACTACTGTTTATGCTAACGTAGAAGCAATAAAAACTATTGGACCGAGTACGGTGGTGAAACTGATTTAATTATTGCCTACAACTACCTTATTACTCCTATTGATTTGCATTCGACAGTCAACGTGTATTCCCTAACGTTGTTATCGGAAGATTACGCGGTGTCGATGATGTCTTCTTTCATTAAAAAAAAACTTTTGTTTACTTTTATTGTGTATTGTTTGTATTTTCATAACCAATCATCTTATTTCTTTATTTATTGTTTTTATATTTGCTTGTTGTTTCATTATTTACAGTTTTTTTTTGCTTTATTTGTTCACTTATCTGTTTAAATTAAATAAAGCTGTTCGACACATATAATACTTTGTTATCGTTTAATTTTACTTTACTTATTTTAAAGTACTTTTACGGTTGACGAAAGGGATAAAGGGAGATTGGTTGGTTTTGTGATAAATAAAAGTAAAGGCGGCGGTGGTTTGGCATAAAGGAAAGTGGCTGGAGGTACTGGGCAGCGACAATAGTAGAATGAAATAGAAAGGCATCTGGGGGTATGTACGTAAACACTTCTGATATATATGAGTAAGATGAAATATCAACGAAAGACTACTATCTAACTAGCTCCTGCAAAAAACGCATACAGGAATTTCTGGCGAGTCACAAATATCGTCGTATTTCTTTATAAAAATACTTTAGTTAGTTTGATTTCGACAGCCTACCCCTTACTGTAACTGTTTATCACTAAAAATCCTGTGGCATTATTATAGATTGTATTATTATAAAAGAATTGTATTATTGTAATAGAAGGTATTATTATAGATTTATTATGTATATTTTCACTTGCTTTTAATTATTTAATATTCTGTTGAGATGAATCGTGTAGTTGATGTCACTGTTAGCGATATGTGTTCTTTGCACAATAGATTATACTAGCGTCGTCCTACGCTCCGATGGCATCAGGGCGGCATTGATAAGGAACTTGTAAAACTCGAGTCCATATGCGCCATACCAGTTCCACGTAATGTCAAAGACTTACGCAGATTTTTAGGGGTCTGTAATCGGTATAGCCAGTTCGTCGACAACTGCGTGGACAGCATAGACTCAAAAACAGTGGTCGTGGTCCCTCGCACAGCAAAGCGCTTTTGAACACATCAAAACAGCGATATACGATTCATCACGTCTGTCTCGCCCGAATTACACAAAAACGTTTTGCCTACAACCCGACGCTAGCGGACTAGGCTTGGGAGAGGTATTGTTTCACAGCACGGCAACGATCCGGCCAAAGAAATGTTGTTGCGTACGCTAGTGGAAATTAACGGACGTGCAAAAACAATACGTCGCTGTTGAACGCGAACGTTAAGTGATCATAGGGCCACAGACAAAGTTAGATCATTTTTACAATACGCCCCTTTTGAATTGTATGCGGACAACGCCGCGTCAACGTATTTACACAAATCGAAGGGCAACAACAGCAAATTAACCAGGTGGGCACTACACCCAGGGAACCTAAATTTCACCACAGCACACTTACCGGGCAAACTCAATGAAGCATCGGACATGCTGTCCGGCCACCCAACGGAGGGGCCCGCTGTCAACGAAGACGCCCTCGACGACAATTTAATAGGGACATCCACAACACAGCCGTCCTCACGTTCTGTCACTCTTGATAATATTTAACCGAAACAAACGACGAGTTCTGCGACCTGCCGTTTACGGAGGGAGAAGTACAAGAGTGGCAATACAACGACTCATCTCTTTCTTCCATCAATTTAATCACACACGTCTCCACTACGAACGAGCAAAAGTGAGCCAAAAATAAAACAACAGTTCTATTGTAAGGAGGTGCTAAAGAATTTTGTGCGCGTGCACTAAGTTCCTAAATAATTTCCGGAAGTCATACGTTCAAGCATTTAAAAAAAAAAAAAAATGTTTGAAATCAAACACGCTAAAAAAAGCGTTTTTTCTTGTTCCAGTAATTTAATTCAAACAAATAGTATAATTCTACTTTGTTAAATGTTATGTATTTTATTCTCTTACTTTTAGGTTAAAAATTTTATTTAAAATATATATTTTTTGTTACTCTGAAAATTTTCAACGCAATTTAAATATATCCTAGTTTTTATAACTTTAATGTCATATCTTCACATTTATTTTAACTTCATATTCAATAGTAGATACACTAATTTTTAAGTTTTTGGATTAAAATATTAAAAAAAAAAAAAAAGAAACATAGATTTCTATAATTAGGGTTATGAGTTTACGTAAAAAGCATAGTACTAATTATAAAATTTATGATAAAAATACGGACTTAAATTTTTGATTTTATTATTTAAAATTTTTAGTTATATTATGTAAAAAATAAAAAAGATTATTTTTTAGAAAATAATTTTAGTTATTTTTAAATAAAGAAGGTAAATGAACAATCATTCAACCTACAAATTTATTTAAGTTCCAGTGTTATAAGTTTATGTACAGGCACGTAATCAGAAAATGTTTACTGGAAAAGTCAACGATTTTTATATTTTAATTGTTACAAACAATGAGAACAATAGAAACCCGTTTCCTTATTTACTGAACACTCTATAGAGTTTATATATATATTTATATATATATTTTTACTTTATATATATATTTAGTCTATATATATATTTTGCATAGGTTGCTCTTATTAGAAATTTTTAAAGGTTACTTCTTCACAATATCCTTGAAGGGTGGAATTCATATTTAGAATCTCTTCAGTTCATAATATATCTTAATTAATCTTACTAAATTAGATTTTTTTCATTATGTACAAGCTCCATAACGTTTTGTTATTTGCAAGAATAATAATTATTATAAATTGTATTTAGGGGGGCAGGAACGTTCTTAGAAGAGAGCAAGTGAGTACTATCGCTTCGGATCAAATTTTTTTTGTAATTAAAGGGTGACATAATTTTTTTGTAACCATAATACTTAAAATAGAGGGGTATGTGGTGCAGCAATAAAACTTTACCTGAGGCGTCAAAACTCTAAATACATCTCTGTGGGGTGCCGGAACAAACTAACAATTTGGTCTATAATGAATAAATTTTAACATGCTGTAACAAGTAAACATTATTAATTGGATAAAAAAAATGTTAGAAAAATTGTTTGTTATTGTTTTTATACAATATTATTAAATTAAAAATAAACTTAAAAATATTAAATGTAAGCTAACTTTCAGGAAGTCTCTTAGGAAGGTCATAGCTCGTTCGCCAATTTCACACAAACTACGTCATAAATAACGCAATACAGATTAATTAATAGATACAAAGGTTGATGACATTTTTTATTTCAAAACACAATAGGAGACTTCTTATAAATTTCAGTTATAGGGATATTTTATATTAAATATATATATATATATATATATGTATACATACAATTATATATATATTGAAATTTATTTTCAATGAATGAAAAATAAAATACTATTATAAAAAAAATAAATAGAAATTTAAAAAACATGGTCTTTAATTAATTTATTATTAATCAAAATAATTTATTATGCGCTTTAATAAAATACTTAAGATATAATAATTACATTTTTCGGTAAAGTAAAACTAAATGTGTTTAATATTTATTTCATATGTTACTCGTTTAGATGTTTGTTAAAACATAAAAATACATTTAATCTATTATTGTTATAAATAAGAATCTTAATACTTAAGATAAGAGAACATTAAAATATCAAACAGAGTAAATTTTTGCAGATTTTAGTGTTCATTCAATTAACATATAGAGTGCTCAGAAAGTAAGGAAACGGGTTTCTATTGTTCTCGTTGTTTACAACAATGTTTCTGTTTTCTTACTTACTGAACACCTTGTATAAAAAAAAAGATGTCACTCTTTACAAAAATATCTGTTCTAGCTATCAATGGTATATGATAAATTAAAATTTGAGTTCGTAGTGAAATTATAATCAATTAACGAAGGTTTTAATAATCCAACTTTCTTTAAGCACGTTCGAATTGAACAGTTGAAATTTCTATATGAATATTATATTTACACTAAAATTCACGTTCCAGAATTAAAGTCGACGAAAAATTGTTTATTTAATGATCAATATATTTTTAAATATTTCCATAAATGTTTGTAAAAATAACTATAATGTTTAATTAATCATGTATAAACATATTCTTAATAGATTTAGCACACTAATTCTAAACACATACATATGAGATCGCTAAGATTTGACAAATACAATAAATTTCATTCATTAATAATTTTACTGTATTATTATTTTTTTTTGAATATTTAAACTACCTTAAAAGCATATTTATTATTATTTATCTCTAATAAGAAATAAATATACATAATTTTATATTTTTTCAGTGTGATTTTTTCAACTTCGACGTGAAGATTTTTTCTTTAAACAATAGAACACAATTTTATGTACATTTCAATACCCGCAAAATTTTGCATTAAGAATGTTTATTGACAACGTGCACGTTATTATCATTTCTATTGTGCAAAATGTTTTAGAGGACCTATGTTAATGTTTCTCTTTGCTTGTAAATCTCTCATTTCAACAGCAATAGGTCATATATAACATTGAATCGCCATCTTGATGCACCTCGTGTCCTGATCATTCGGTTTAAAGTCAAACAAATGACTTAAATACCATACTGATGTATTGTTACGTTTTACATGTAGATAAACACAATAATACGTAGTACACTTTTTTCCCATAATTGCTATTGAAGGCATTTTATGTTAAGTCATCTGTTAATGATATAACCGTGCAATTTTTTTCGTAGGTATTGAATTTATTTTTTCTTACAGCTTCGCGCCGAACGAACATGTCCCATCCTCAGGGGCCGCTGCGCTGGAATAAAAGAAAATTCGAGAAAACGATTTAGAACGGTCGCGCATCTTTGACCTTCCGCACAGTCGAACAGTGTTAAAAAATAAGTATATGACGTTCAAGGTGGTTTTTTGTGCCCGAGCGACCTTGGACACAATTTAAAAAGTATGAGTAAGATATTTTTCTGGAAGAAGAGAAAAAAATATCGCTTGTCAGGAAAATGAAAACTCGGCGGAACGCATGTAATAATAGTAATTGCAGTTGTCACATGACTCTAATACATGTGCATGTGTGTACAGAGTATATTATTCAGCCGGTGCCACCGCACCAAGTCGTATCGTCTGCCGTAATTGCGATCCGCCTAGTGCTTAAGAATACATAAAAATATTAGCGCAATTACAAGTTCGAACGGTCTATTGTTTTTTCACGTTGTCGTCGTTTTAGTACGAACATGCTGACAACCGGAACAATCTTGTTAAATGCATTGTTATGTATACGAACATATGGAGTGTCTTATCCATACCTTATTCCGCCGCTTTTTTTATTTCATTTCAGTGTACTTGCTATAGCGCAACTGCACTCAAACTGCGTATACGCCGGTCGGAGTTGTCACACTGGTCACTAGAGTCAAGTTGGTTGATTCATTTGGATGACACCATCATAATTACTGTTACTGTTAACAATTTTAAAAGTGCATCGTTTCAAAAAAATTATGCATTTTACCAAATTCACTAAATTTTTAATTTCCCGTAAATGTCAACGTTCACATCAATTCGACTCTCGACTCCTTCTCTTATAATTAATACTTCTTAAATTGCGATCTAAAAAATGTCTACAATACATATTAACATAAATATATCCTAAGGCGATACATTACTAAATTTTATGTATTGCACATTTTATGAACATCGTGGAATGCGACTTAAAAAAATTATGATTTTACTATGAAATATCATAAGAGGTTAAAACAATTATAACAATTAAATAAAAACTAACTAACTTATTTACCAAGAAAGTTTTAAATTTATAAATAGGCCTTTTAAAATTTTAAATAATTTATCAAGTATATTTCTAAAAATGATAGGTATTGATTTCACATTCGTGAAAGGCTTACTTAATGATATAGACCACTACAAGATCAAGATGTGTCAACATCTAATGACTGGAAAAGTCCTGGATTTGTAATATTTTTGATTTGAAGTCTCATGGGCAGGATGAATATGAATCTAAACACAAACAAATTTCTTAATTTTTGTTAATAATTTAGAGTAGGCTATTTATGAAAACTAATAAATGGTTAATAACCTAATATTACAGATGTATATTTACATTAGTAAATTGCTAATACAGCTGTAAAATTTATATTGACGTAGACAATTTTTCATTTAAATCCAACAACGACAAATTTATGAAGCGAGTCCCGTTGTTGATTACACTTTAAAAATTATACCGATTGTTATTCATTCAATTTCGTCATAGTTTATGGAAAAATTGAGGAGAACCCATTAATGTAAAATAGTAACATAAAATTTGTACATCAATATCCATTTTTTTTATACATTTGAGTAATTATTTTTATTTTCCCAAGAAAAATCTATAACATCTATTTGTTTACAATATTTTCCCTTTAGTATAACGCAAAAAATAAAATGAATCAATTAATATCAAAAAAAAATTTCCATATGGTTTATAGAACATTAAATTATATCACTTGATTGTAACTGCATATAGTTGAGTGAAGAATTAGATATATAAATAAATTACAAAAATATAACAACTTATATTCATGAAAAATATAATTTTTTATATATGCATGAACACTTTTATGTGAACGTTTGCCTTATTCTATAATTATATATTATAAAATATGTGTATGTGTAAATTCAGGCAACGTGTTATTATTTTAAATTGCAGTAATATCAAAGTAGCAAATCGTTTAAAATAAAAATAACATATTAACATTTTAAACAACTAAAATGATATTATTAAAAATGATATTTTCCTTTAGTTGAAACTACAAGTAAAACTTGTACTCGGTTTTAAAACAAAGATTTTTAATGAACTGAAAATATTTACTTTTATGTTATATTGTAATTTATTGTATTTATTATAATTATGGATACTATATAGTATCTGATTTATTAATTTTACTCAAAAGTATTTTGAACGTTATTTATGTTTTTTGAGATAAACAAATTGAAAATAAAGACCTGAAAACAATAAACTGTATCAATGGCGTGAAAAATATTGTATGCCGTGCACATCTTCTTCATTAGATCGTCACCTTCGGTAATTACTAACGAGAATCGAATTTATCTTTCCCGTTCTACACAGATAATTTGCAAACGTCAAAAAACAAAACAACACAACAAAAAAACAGACGAATTAACACTAGTCGTCTGTGTTCAATTAGCGAACATAGCAAGATGTATGCACGTTATATGTGCTGAATTTACGATAAATTATTTTCTGTATAGTCCAATTATTGGTCTATTGTCTTAACTGAGAACGCCTTAGATGAAGACGATCAATTGTGTTTACTTTAACGATATCTTGCTAAGAACACAACTACTATATAGAATAAGTTACGTTTAATGTTGTCAATTTTTTGTTTATTTACTCGAATTAAATGGTTCTATTTCAATTGGTTGAATTTATTGTTTACTTTTTCTTTTCACAACACCTGAAAAAAAAATCAGATAAATAAGTGNTCTTAACTGAGAACGCCTTAGATGAAGACGATCAATTGTGTTTACTTTAACGATATCTTGCTAAGAACACAACTACTATATAGCATAAGTTACGTTTAATGTTGTCAATTTTTTGTTTATTTACTCGAATTAAATGGTTCTATTTCAATTGGTTAAATTTATTGTTTACTTTTTCTTTTCACAACACCTGAAAAAAAAATCAGATAAATAAGTGAAAAAAGAGTTGCCATGAATGTTTCTTGGACAAACATCAAATATAATCTTAAACATACCAATCATATAAAGACATAGTATAGGTACATAATAAATTACATTAGAACGCGCGATAAACAAGAACCTGACCAGCATATTTAACTTACTGTAGTCAGAATCACATAAACATAACAAGTAGGACAAATCGCGTTGTCTCTTCAAATCAAACTTAACTGTTTATTTCGTGCAAACTCTTATCACAAATCACTACTATTTTTTGTTTTCAAGTGACGTGCAAACGTTAGTTTAATGATGGCTGTCTGATAGAAATTAGAGATTACATTACATTATAGTATACCTTTAGAGTTGTTTTATTTGCTCTAAATGCATGTGATACTTGAAGCTAGCTCAAGTTTTTTGGTTCAGATTTAAAGAAACATAATTTCTAAGCATTTTAAGTATACCACAAAATTGTAGTGTGTTTCATTGATTAATAATGAAAATTTAGGAGTTTTCTTCTTTTTCTACCTCGCCTTTACTCCAACTACTTGGCTTGACCACCCTTACCCTAAGCTTTGACTTGACACAATTTCCCACATCATCTTCGCATATATTATCCGTCCTCATATCGCAATCAATAACATCCCTTCATCTCTTTTTTGGTCTTCTTCCTTCAATATCCATAACTGTTCTTACGACTTCCGATTCTCTCTCCCCATTTTAAAACAGATAAAAAAAAGGATAATTTAGGACTACTAAATTAGGAGTATATCTGAAAATTATTTGAAAGAGTTGGCTAATTTAGATAACTGCAAGGAGGTTCGCTGAGTATGTTTTTTGAGGATAATATTTATAATTAATAAAAAAATCTCCGATTTAGATGATTAACCTATCCAACCCTCTCAAATTTGCCAACATAATAGATCTAAATGAAAAGATCTATTGTTTTAAATATTGTACAGACAATTAACTTAAAATTAGTTTGTATGGGATTTTTATTAGAGAATTAATTTGCAACAAGTATTAATTTTATAGTTGTTTTTTAGCTCGATTTCTTATTAAGAAGATATTAAAATTTAATATTATATAGAGATTTCAGTTATTTGTCTACAGTTAACAATTTATATTAAATAAGAGCCTTGACATAATACAGAAAACAATATTGCCGGGAAATGAATAATTTTAATGAACAAATACATTGTAAGTAGTGTCCCATACGTATAATTAAGTGAAAACGAACATTTTTTAAAACTATACTGCATGAATGGTCCTTGGTTTATTGTCTTTGCTTACGAATAACAAAACGTTTCTGCGCCACGCATTTTGAAGACTAACATCTAAGTAGGTGTTAACATATAGTAATTAAATTTTGGTACCATAAATAGATGTGTGATATTGAAAAACGAGATCATTGTGTGTAAAAAAAATTGTACATTTTGAAACATTGATATGCTTGTAATTATAACAAATTTTCAAGGTTTCAAATACATTTATTGAAAAAATAAAATAACGAAAAAAAAAGTACCGTGTCAATGGAGAGTCATTAAACAATTCAATATTTTTGCAAATACGCAATTATGAAAAATTTGAGTACATTGTCTATTCTATCATAATAAAATGATTTTTTTACAATATTTTTACAGTTAAATATTTGAACGGTTTATAATATATACGTCCAGCTGTTTCCTTAAAGATTATTTAGTTTTATGATCCAAACCTTATTTTGCCCGTGACCCATAAGCAATTGTGTGGAACTAAATAGGATTTGAATGAGCGATTGTTAAAATTTAGATAAAGTACCTACGTCGAAGTGCAAACAAAATATCATTTAACTAAACAAGTTTTTCCCTTGAATGTTTTATCATAATGTTGTTACTCGGTAATCTTTTTAAATTGTGATGAATATCCCAATGAAAAATATTATGTTTTACAGTAAATAAAAAGTAAGTAAAGAATATTCATCCCCGATAGTACATAATAGGAATATCACCCGAGCCTGCCGCGATAGTAAATTGCCTACTTGAAATGCCGTTCATTGCTAAATTGTTATTTATACAAAAATTACCTTCTATACACTTCTGAAATTAAATATATTTGATTTATAATACATTTATTTTATTATGTTCCGCGTAGACTCCAGATTGCATTAAGAAATTGTATATCCCATGACAATATTCGCTTAAAAATGTAACTACGAAAAACAAATAGCATGTCAATTCATAGCACGTCGACCAACCGAATTGGCATCACTTGTTCAATTTCCAATGAGTCATCAAGTCTTGAGACCTATAAAAGACGACATTCATTAAAATATGAACTATAAGACAATCTGTTTAGATATTTAAGTTTAAATTAAAACAATTATTAAAATTTTAATCAACTATTATGTAGATTTAAATCATTTTATGGAAGTAATCATAAATTTTAAACTGATTGTATTTTAGGTTGATTTTTTAAAACTTTTATGTTCCAGAAAATAGACCCATACTTTATAGGCTAGAGTATAACTTTTAATCAAAATAAGTATACCTTATACGTCATAAAAAACTTTTTATCGTGATGAAATAATTAGCATTTGAAAAGTTATAGTGAAAAACATACTATAAGTTGTGTATATTTTAAATTTATTATGAGTGAATAATATGGTTGTCATATTCAATGATGCTTAAAAAACATCTTCTCTTTTTTGTTGATATTTAACATATCATTGATGACTGTTAGCGCTAACAACAATAAACGTTTATAAAAATCTTAATACTTCTACTTTAAGGTACTACCAAAAAATAGCAACTGGATAAGATTGAAATTTAGATCCTTAAGAGTTTCTAAATAATTTAATATTTATAAGATGTTTATTGATCGTAAATATTGTCACAAGAGTTATCAATTCTTTATTAATTGTGTCCAATGTCAAATTTAAATAAGATTCAAAAATATTTCAATATATGAAGGTTTTAGGGACAATACAAAAACCTGGCACAAATTATTTTAAAATATTCGGTTAAAATCAAATGTCAACTGATCACTGGTGACTTTATAAAGTAATCTACAAATGATTGTTGATTTTTTTCAACTGTGAAGTATTGATGTCTATTTTTTATTTCTCTGAATTATATGCTAACCAAGGGCATCACCTCAGGATACTCGACCGTCATAGAGACACTAACGTCGTCGTTGAACTTGTTGAATTTTTCAGGAAGATTATTTTTTTACACATTTAATTGTATTTACTTTAACTTCAACAGGTAATTCCCGATTGTTATAAATTATCGTGTTTATAAAAGATATTCAAATTAATTGTTTTGATAAAAAAACGGCACAACTGTGACTATAATTTATTAATGCATATTAATGATAATGATGTTTACATTTCCTTGATACATTTTTCTAAGAAAAAATAAAAATTTATCCCAATAATTTTAAATATTTATTTATATACTTCTTGAATAAATTTTCATAATTCAATATTTTATAGCAAAACAATATAACAATCGAATCTTACAAAATTATTTGGTATAAAAAATTTCTTTTTTGAAAATGACTAAAGTCCTCCCTTTTTCTAACATTCAGAACTTAATGAAAGCTTTTAAAGATAAATTTTATTATTAAACATAAATATTATATTTCACTTTTGAACTTTTAGTTAAAAAAAATGTACTTCTTTGACCATTGTTTTTATCTCTCTTGTAAATAAATCGAAAAATACACAACAATTTATGATACCTATAATTAAATTATTACATATGTCTATGTACTATTATTGTTATACTTTTATGTTAATAAAAATAATTGTGTAGTTAACTGCATTAAAACCAACCCAACTACAAAAAATTTTTTTTCAGAATAAATTTATTCTTGAATTGAGCTAATTATGAGGAAACAATTATCAAGCGTACTAAATTAATTCGATTTCTTCTAGCCCTTGAAAGTGTGCTATTAAAACTATAATGATTATTTCACCAAATAAAAATGTATTAATACAACTCGAGTAAAACTAATAAAATCTGTTTTTTTTTTTGTTTTGTATAAACAAATTATAAACATATTATAACGTGTTTTTTTCTAAAACATCGCCTTGGATGAAAGGAAAGTGATTAGTGCTATACTCTTTTATACGCCTCTTTTTTACGATAAATATATAAAAATAATTATTTGTCTTTTTGTTTATTAAAACAACTAATAAGGTTAATTTGTTTACAACTTATTTTTAATTGGTACTTAATAATTATCATATATTATCAGTAATTAGAAATGATCATCCGCGCATTATTTTTTTGAAAAATTAACAATTTAATTTTAATAGATCAATTTTGTCATTGGCAAAACAACGGTATCTTTCAAAAGACTTGATTGTTTTTCTATTGTTTGTTACATATTTTGAAAAATGTAAAATTATAAAATATTCGAGGTCTTAAATAATTATAACAAGGTGTCATTTAATATGACTAGTTTCAAATCACATTATTAGCATATTAAATCAATCGAGTATAGGAAGTTGCGTAGCAAAAATAATTACGTTTTTTTATTTTGACATCAACTTTAATGCAAATTTGTTGGCAAAAGTTTTTTTGGTTTAAATTTGATTACCAATATTTATGACAAAATGCTCAAGGCTGGTTTATTAACACCGCCAATCTTTAAGTAAAATTTTTTTAATTCTACATCGTGATATTATGTTGAGTTTTTGGCCGTTTTTATTAATTCTCTGGACACATCAACACTTTTAATTAATTATATGAACATTTATATGTCATAGAATCATATGATATGTGAAAAATTTTATTGTATAAATTTCCTAATAAAAACATTAAATTTTGATCCAATTTAAATATTTCAAAGATAAACTATTCATTTTCACTTTCAATTTTTAATATTATATAAATTGTGAATTACAGTAACTATTGCTAAATTTTAATACAGATTACTAGGTGATTAATTATTAAAATATCAATTAGATTCAAGGTAAGATTTAAAAACTAGTTTTGGCAATTTTTTGAGTTTTTTTGTAATATTTACATTGTTTTGTTATTAAATTATTGTATTTACATGTTTTATGTAAAGTACTCTCATTGAATTTTAATAAAATATCAACCGATAATTTAAAGTCTACAAATGTCACATCTTGTTTTTAATGATCTACTTATAGAATATTATTTACAAAATGCCTTATAAAACAATAATAAAATTTTAATGTAAAGTTGCTAAATTACACATAAAATCACAAATAGCTAATATAATTAATTTAAGTTTATTATATAACAACTAAGATATTATAAAATGGTGTACACTTATTACAATAATACAATAATAGGTTATATGTGTCGAACATCACGTATTTACAAGTTTTAACATTGCCAGTTTAGTAAAATAATTAGAACTTTTAAACCGCAGATTTTTATTTACAAAATATTTGAATCTCTAAAAAAATATTACCTCTTTACTTATTACTATATTTCTTCGGGCAAATCATCTGAAGAAAGAGAGTAATAAAAAAATCAGGCTTGAATTCAATAAGAGATAATCGTAACTTTTTTGGCAGTCGGACATAATTATTGTTTATTGCCCTTTAACGTACTCGAACCTAGTGAATTTTTGCACGAAACATTTAAAATCATATATGTGTTATTTTTACATATGATAAGGTGTCTAAAAATATGTATTATATTATTGATTTATCAGAAATTAAATTTGATGTAGAATAATATCTTAAATATTTCAACACCGTATTAATAAAACAGTAAAAGCCTCATAGTAATTAAAAATATAATTTTCTTAAGTTAAAGCTAAATTATTGTTTTATTTATTTATTAAAAATAACTATAAAGTTACAATACGAACACAATTTCTATGTAATTATTTATATTCTATGCATTTGCAATAAATTATCGAAAAAAGTTGATACTGAGCTACTTTATTTGCAGTACTATAATTAATTACAATACAACATTTGCAACTTCTTGAGAATAATATAAAAATTCTTACAATGGACACAGTTTTCTTTACCTTTGTTCGTATGTTCTTTTTCTTTGTTGCTTTGTTGTTATAATTAACTAGTACTAGTACAAATAATAGCACAAGTTAATAGTTTTCTATGAATGCTCAGTGTCGAATGTAATTATAATACTAAGTAATTATAGAAATAGAGCGATCGATGTGCACAATAAGTAAAAGATTTTGCAAATTTTTACTGTGGGAACGAAAGCTAGTCTGTAGAATCAATATGGACACGACAAGATGAAAAAATAATAAAAAATAAAAATGGAGTAAACAAATGAACACGAGCAGAATAAATTTTAAAAAGCAAATTGACTGTCGGCTAAGAAATCACTTAACTTTCCAATCAAAATATATTCCATACGTCAAAAACCAATCAAGTAAACGGCCAAGTTCAATGTAATATGCCTTGGCATGGTGAAAACATAACTGCATGTATATTTTTATGATGTCTAATTTGCTCTTGTTTACACATACATCCTTTTATCCTTGACACAAGCGATCCCGGAAGGTATTTTACATTTCCCAATTACTATTTTGATATGAGTATATTGTTACAATATTATTTTACCACTCATGTTAAACTCACTGGTTATTATTATAAAATCGATCAGCGAACAATTGTGGATTGTACTGTTATATCATTACTCGTAGTTTTGTCCGCGAATTCGATTTTATAATAATAACCAAAGTATTTTGCATAAATATTAATAAGAAAATTTCAATATAAAAATGTTTTTCAAAATGATACACAGTAGTAGTTGTATCAGTCGTCTTTTTATTGTTCGAAGTGTTTGTCATACACTCGACTAGAAATTGTTTTGAAAGTTTGTATGTTCGTGTACAAAACGCTATTCGTTTGGCTACCGCAGTACATCGTGGCTACCATAGCAGGAAATTAGGTATACAAACCATTTATGATAATACGGGTTGTCATAATTTGCTCTCATCGTGGACTTTGTTTAAGAGGTGTTCGACAATGTCAAGCTACAGCCGTTCATTGTCGACCACGTTTATACTTTTTTTTTTTTACCGGATGTCCGATTCCATAGAAAAAACACAAAAAATTGCACACATTTTTTACCTTTTGTTATTCATAATTATTATTATCTCGTCATTCTTGTTTTTTTTTTTTTTTTTGCAACAGTTTCCGCTACTCTAGTACAGAACATCACAAAAGAGTGGTGTAAATCGTAACGTTAGTGATTGGCTAAAATAAACTTCAATCATTTTTGCTGTTGCGTATTAAATTTTTATCATTAATGCAAAAAGATAATTCATTGATTTGTACACTCGCTAACTTTCTATTATACTTTAGAATATCACAAAAAACGGAGTGTCATTCTTGACAATTCACAGCGCTCATAGCCGGGGAGTCCACTGTGTAATGTAATAATTAGAAAACTTTAATACGTTTGATTTTTGTTTGTTGTTCTCGGATAATAACTATACTTATAAATACAGTTGTCAATAATTAGTTTTAAGTTGTTATTGATCTTTGTAAACACACGCGAAGCATAGAGAAAACCGTCTACATCTTTCTTGACTAAAAAGTTGTGACTGATATACGTGTAAAACTGTTTGACATTATAATAACGTCATTATCAATATTATTGAGAATGTATAAACGTACTTCGGTTAAATTTTGTGTTACCGAAAACTTTGCACAATCAATAGGTGTAATTGAATTTTTTCATTTTATTAGTATCAATTTTAGTTCGATTTAGTAATAATCAAATAAAATGTATAATTTAATTTAATAGTATCAACATATAACCTGATAAGCAGATAAGAATATTATATTGTCCATCAGTACAGCATAAAAATCGTGGGTGCCATTTTGATGACACAGCATTTAAAAAATAAAATTAGAATCAAAAAATGTGAGAGACTTTGATCCCGGGCACTCAAGTCCCTGGAAAAATGTACAGGTCAGTTTACAGAGACGTAACAATATTTGTATCATAAAACCTATTTAAACTGTCGCACAAATTTTCTCACCGAAATATTTTTATATGTTTACATGAACAGATGGGTCGAGAAATAAAATATTTATTTTAACTTGAAGGGACGAATATTTTTATGGTTAACTTACAAGTCGAATTTCAGCTTTAACAGTATAACTGTTTTCTATTGACAGTTGAACGGTAGTAAACAAAGATTTACTTGTATGCGTTCACAAAAAGCTACCGGAAGTGTCGGTCAATTCACTAGACGGAAGCCGTTTCTCTTTTGATGGAAGTTAATTCTTGTCCTCATCTCTCGTTTAAACCTTCGCTAATGTGTACAAGATCAAGCACACAATCAAAAGTTAACGCATAAATTTACACACTAACAACATTACATTTTTACTCAACTGTTAAATCTACAACTAGTCTTCTATAGATGACTATTACATGGATGTATTTTAAAACTCAACATTGTTGTTTATTTAAACTCTTCTGGTTGGCATACGTCACAACTTGAATCTCGCCAATTATAATTAATTCGTGGGTACCATAACGACGACAATCTATAAACCACTACTAAGATTACTGTAGGTTATGTTTACACGAATATAACAAGTCATTTGTTCCATAGCGTTTCTTTTACTTAGCGTCTGCGTGATATGCATAGGAACGTACTGTTCGCATATTCAAACACATAATACAAGTATGACGTTAATAGTTTCTACGGTTCAACACCATTAAGAAATATTTACTACACTTGAATAACTGTTAAGTGTACACAAATTGTAAAAAATTTGTTCATTTAATCTTATACAGTTTTCAAACCTGGGAGATGACTGTGAACATGTAAAGAGTAAAAGTACTATAATATGATTAAATATTTATCTTTACAATAACATTATAATATGTCTTCCGAAAAATTACTCTTTTCATTAATTGTTGCGGTCTGTAACTTTCGAATATTTTGCTACCACAAGTCAACACCAGTAAGAGGGTATAAAAAACATTAAAACCATATAAATATATTATTAACATAGAATATTTGAACTTTTTCGACAAAACGTGATTGATAGATACATTGCAATTATAAGAAAAGAAAATTTCTATAAAAAATGGCAAGTTTTTTTTTTATGTTCAGTAACTTTTTACATGTGTATTTGATATTCAAGACAGTACTGTCAATAAGCATAAATTTTGTCTTTATTTTACATAGTAAAGTCATTTAATTATTTGCAAAATACAGAAATAATTGCTTAATTGTATTTTAATTCTAAGGGTTATTTAATATTATATCGTCTTCAGTATAGTAATGTTTTCGAAACTACTATTATAGTGAACAATTAAAAACCGGTCTTAAAAAATGTCTATAGACGTCACTCATACACTTTGATAAATAACGTAACACGTAATTATTTACAATAAATACTCTCGAATAAAAATTATTAAGAAAACTGTATCAATGTATATCGTCGATTTCGTGTAATTATGTTTAAATGTAAACACATCAATATTTGAATTAATAATAATAATTAAACATTCTTCTCGAAAAATTAACGTAAAAAATGATAAATTATATCGAATCAAAAATGTATAGAGTTATTTTAATTATCTGTTAAACTGACTGATGTATACGGTAGGCAATTTTTGAGTTGAAAAAATTTAAGTAGAGAAGCTCTGCTAAGTCACACCAAAGTATCGAAACTGTGCAATAGGGAAACTCAAACAATATTGTTTATATATCGTTGTATATATTATAAACACATATAAGGAGACCACTAACCTGTGCGCTGATAGTAGTTTTAATGTAGTCATAAACATTTAAGTATCAAAGGTTCCGCCACGAAAGCATTCAGTATCAAAAGGAAATTGTTTGTTTTATAAAATACATAATTGCTATTTCAGATAAATTAAGTTAAAATTTAAATACATCAATTTTCGACATTCTATTATTAGAGTTCATACTTTTTGATCCTTGTTACTTTTCTCGCCTACAAACAAATAACATGAACAATGAAGTAGTTCAACCCTTCAAATTGTCTCATGGTTCAACGTTTCGTAGTATTAAAATTGTTTTATTTTCAATTAATTGTTTGTATATTTTCAGATTTCATGTCACCATGGTGAAATAGTATACTGTGGTAGAATAAAAATATCAATTGTGATTATGAGTTTATACGTATGAATAATCCATTAGTTTATAATTAATAAAATGTGGTGAATAATTCTTTTGTATTAAATATTTATTAGTACATTCGTTGAATGTTATAAGTGATAGATATTGTCAGTTAGAACATTGAAATTTAAAAAAAATTGTTTTTTTTTTTTTTATATGATACGTTATAAAAGCGATTTTAATATTTCCAATATCCAAAAAACGTCGATATTTAAGACTATATCGTACCCATCACTCGTATTTATGTAATATATTTTAATATTATCATAAGTATGGACACTACCAAGACTATTTTTATAAAGGTTATTTAACTTTTAATTAATCATACCTATTGTATTTCAAACATTCAGTAAAACTTAATGTTTCAATTTCTTATAAAGAAATTTAACTACAGAAAGTTATTAAGCAATAAAACTTGATCATTGATTATTACAATGATAATTTTATTTGCCAACAAAATAGCAAACGATGTAAAAGTTTTGGTCTAATTATGTCACTTCATTTGCTAATATCTTTTGAATTTTATTACTCTTTTTGAACTAAACAAATAATTGCATATTAAAAAAGAAGCTTCTAATTACAAATTTAGTTTTAAATAAGGATAACATATCTAAATTTAAACCGAAAACCACGAGCTGTCTTATATACTAATTTAAAATGAGTCAACGTTACGCATACAACATTAACAAACTGGACTCTATTGATTTTACGTATGCTAATTCGTCCAGAAAATCCAATCGATGTTGACTTCTTGAATTCGGACAGATTAAATTTTAAAAAAACCATTACAAAGAAGCAGTTATGTATTTGACCGATGGTATCACTGCGTGTATAGATAGGCCGCCGGCGTCAAACGCCGTTCTGGACAAAGGTGAGCGTGAAGACTTAAAATAAAACGAAAAGTGTAATGCGACAGGCGGGACGACCTTACCGTGACCAGAATCCATTCTGTCGGGTGAGTTTTGCATCGTGCGTGTAAACAGAACTATGGCTGTGGGTACTTTGGTGATACGCAGTTGGAAAATTCGCGTCCGTCGAAGGTGCCGTGGTGGGGAAGAAAGTGCGGCGGCGATGTGCGCTGGGCTGCGGCGTGTGCGAAAAAATTGTGCAGAAAAAAGGGGGTAACCCAAGTGGCGGCGTCCATCTCTCGTCGGCAGGCGACGACGGCCAACAGAGTCTCCTCGCGCTCAGTCGTGTCGCGTTTCCGATCGCTGACTGCATTCTCTCTCTTGCCGACCGTTCGTCCGCGTGCGTGTACAGTACATGTGTCTGCGTGTAAGTGTTAGTGTCTCCGCTTGACCTACAATCGTACACAGCCAAACTACCGTAAAACACAAAATAAAAAAGTTATTGTAAAAATCGTTACCCTTTGTGCTAAACTTGGGTGTGTAAACACATTTATACAATTTTTTGCATGTAATTTTTTATTTTATTTCTCGCAGAGTCCGTGTTTAGTCACCGGGCGCTCGGGTGTCAAAAAAAAAAATTACAAGTATCTTATATGTTCTTAAAAAAAAATTTTTTAATACCATATTTCCTTTTTTCTATATGATTTTACATTCAGTGCAGTGCGGAATATAATTGTAGTCAAGTGACCTGTGCCAAATTTCAACACGAGTCATCTACAGGCGTCGTCCCTCAATGATACCCTGAATCGGACGTATCAGTGAAAAATTGAAAGAAGTAATTATAACAAACAATTTACATTGAATAGTTTAACGAAATTTATCCATTGTCGAACCTGAAAAATTTTAATACTTGCCTGTACTGAACTTAAGTCGATATTCTAACCGGTTTTTGCTGTAATATATATATATATATATGATAAGATCCGTTTCAATAGCTGGACATTATTTCTTCGTGCCGCAAAGCTGTATACTTAAAGAAAAAGCTGTATGCTCACGTTTAAATAATACAACTGTTGATTATATCGGAGCAAAACACTTTAAATTATATAGTTTAACGCTAACTTTATAGTCGACAACACGTGTCCGTTTTCATAGTAAAAAAAATTTAACACTCTTTTTTCTCGTTATCGCTCATAATTATCGACTGTTTAGAAAATTTGAATGTCGCTATAAAATTATAAGTATTTAAATCAGTTAACTACCATAAGATGGCGACCGAATTACCATACGTATCTCTCTGTGCCGCAATGATTTTAAACACTTTTCTTTCGCGTTAGAAACACTTAATTAACGAATAGTAATTGCTATTTATACGGTTAATTAAGTTTTAACGTCGTGTAAGGTGTATCGTTATTCGTTTAGTCATCGCATATGAAATTGTAATTGGTTTGCCAATACGTTTCTTCCACGTGGAGAAACATGTTTAAATGTTTTTTTGCCGTTGTTTCACGTGGTACTCGAATTTGGGAGTCTATTTTAGTTGAAAAAATGTTATCATTTCAGTGTACAGTATTTTTATAGATGTTCATCAACTGCCTAAGCGGCAATGTGTGTGACGTTCAATAACGTTTACAGAGAACGTGCAAATTTCAGTAATTTCAATTTTAAAACTAAACAACATATTATCCCGACGGTTGTGCTAAGGCGTTCATAGTTTAAAATGATTATTTTTAAACACTCGCTGTATTGAGGTGTTGTAGTTCAAACAATGCATTTTTCACAAATAATATTAAAACGATATCTTAAAGTATACAAAACGTTTCCATTTCAAATGATTATACTTATAACTTTAAACTATTGACACAGCTGTGACACGTTGAAATACTTTAAGTCTTTCAGCTACAATTTAAAGTAATAGAATTAATGTCTTGTCTGTTAGTCACGTGTAATCAAAAGTTCGCGTAATGTATTATTGAGTACTTTGGAATGGAATGTAAATTTTTCTCAAAATTACTGTTTAACATTGACAAATTGAAAATTAAAACCACTATCATTAATTTTACATACTAAATTACAATATCTTACAGTAACCTTCATCCCTAGTTGAATCAATAACGTACATTATCATCGGTGTACCTTATTCGTGGTCATATACAGTAAAAATATGGTACACTTCCGAAACAATAAATGATAAAATCATAATGTAATGTGACCTTACACTACGAAATATTTTTATGAATTTTTTGCGTAGGCTAAACAGTTTCAATTTGTTATTTCATTAAATAAATATTCGAAATATTAACATAATATGAACTTGAATTTTGAAATTCAAATGTTTTACTATTGTCATTTTATAATTTATTCCTGTCATTTAATGAAATCGGAAAAAATTATAATCAAAGCAGATAAGTAGATCAAAATTTGATACAATTTCCAAAACGACCGTATACACGGTAAAAACGATTATTTTTCACTGACATTCCATAACTGATTAATGTGGTGGTATATTGTTATCATGTTTACAACAGCGACCGTTAAAGTTCTTTGGAAGCCTATCCTCTAGCTATACCGTCATCAGTAATCATCTGGGGCATTAGCCAAAACATGATCTCGGTAGTGTATTGTATTCGTTATGTTTTCACTGCTAATTTTCTTTTCTTCGATATTTCTAAAGCACAGGATATGACCGAACAAATAAATTACAAGCAGTTCTGTTCGCGCAATAACCTACACTACCCGAGCGAAATAATGGCATCAACCTTGGTTACGGTTCAAGTTTAATGGATAGTGTTTCGCATCTTATATTATAGTAGCGATTTAAACATTAGCGGCGTCAATGACTCGACGTAAACATTTGCCGTGATCGTCGCCTGTCATCGATGTAATAACACATGACGTGCTCTGTTATGCGTTCACACCATCTTGGTTCATAACACGGGCTGCCCAACCTTTAATTAAAAACGATACCTAATAAAGTTACATCAATGTTAGCAGATTTTTTATGTACATAACTTTTTATCAATAAACACTGGTCGATAAAGACAATAGAAAACTAATTAGAAAAACCACACCTTTTGAAGAGAATAACAATATTATCAATACTCTAATTTACATTATTAACCAAAGTAGTAATATTTCAATTCCAAATTTTCAATCAGACATTGTGAATAATCAACGATAAATCGAAAATAATAGTAATGATCTGCGTGTAAAAACCTAAAGCACATTATTAAATTATATTCATTAATATTTCGCACTTCACCCTCCTCGTGTCTTAAAGTAATCACTACCGGAACATAATAATATGTTTTGAATCTTACTTTTAAGTTAAATAATACAAGAAAGTCAAATATTGTTTAAGTTAAGACCGTAAAATTAGTTCAAAAGCTTTGTGTATTCGGTACAGTTATTGGTAAACTGAAAATAATTTTTTCAACGACTTATTAGTTAGTATTGTAAAGTAATACAGAGATCGCCATAAAGACCTTGCAACACATACTTTGACTAGCATTTCTCGGTAAATCACACCTTATTTTTTTTTAAGGCTGACATAATTTTTTACAATTTTTGGCAAACGAACAATATTGTTATGTGTTGTATACAAGGTTGTATGATTTGCTATCAACATTTTTTTTTAAATAGTGTTTCTAAAACACAATTTTTCGGATTGTGCCGGTTAAATTGTTTTAGCTAAATAGTGGGCGGTTTCGTTTTCCATAAGACGTTATAAAACAAACAAAAATAAAACACGAGAAATACATCTGACGTGTTCTTGAAGATTTTCTAGAAACGAATACAGCGAGCTTTGAATATGTCTTTGTATCAGCTAAAAGTTGTACGGGAACAGTTGAACCAAACCGATCGAGTCACGTTTTCGCAAGATAAACTATTGTGCTTCAAAAAGAGTATAGAAACGTGTTTAGAAATTTAGCGTTTCGCCGACGAACACAATATTATAACGTACACGGTCGTCGGTAAAATATGCTCAATAGATTACCAATGCCGCGTAAACATCATATCCCTCAGCTAATAACAATTATTAACTGTGGTATGCATTTACATAATGCGATGACAGCCAGGCCGTTGAAAAATTCTATTAACAACATTTGATAATAATATTTTCTAGTAAAACTATTATTTTTGTTTGCCGTTGGGCCCGAGGGTATTTAAATAGTTGAAATCACTCGTTTTATATCAATTTCACTCTTGACGGACCACAAACTGGCGATCAGCGAATTTTCGCAACGTTGTTTACTTTTGAATTCGCATTAACTCAAAAAAAATATTTGCTCGATACTGTGCACGGCGTAAAATATTTTATAGTAATTTTAGAAAGCATTAGCTTGATATTTTT
Source organism: Daktulosphaira vitifoliae (assembly GCF_025091365.1). Lineage (NCBI taxonomy): Eukaryota > Metazoa > Arthropoda > Insecta > Hemiptera > Phylloxeridae > Daktulosphaira > Daktulosphaira vitifoliae. The sequence goes on along the minus strand of NW_026099575.1, from coordinate 15,623,867 downwards.
TTGACCAATACCGCTGCCGGGTTAAATTTCTTAACCTTGTCTGTCGTCGATAAACACACGAGAGAATGTGTGTTAAATCCATTGGTGTTTGTAAACAAACGCTTTGAATGCGTAACAACAATAAACAATTCTTCTACAGATAAATAGGTGCCATAGTATTCATTATCTGATGTTTTGTCCAAGATTTATCAAATGACTTAAATATCATTAAAATTATTGTAAATACTGTTTTTTTAATTTTCAAGATCAGTCAAATTTTCCATACGAGTCATTGAATTTTTTTTTTCGTCAACTTTTATAATTATTTTATTCTTTTTTTCAAAAACTAATTGTTTTCTCTCTCGAGGAAAGCATTTTTAAAGAAACAAAGAGAAAAATTTTAAGTACCAAGATAAATTTTGAAAAATGTTCTCGGTTAAAACCGTTTACAATGATAAAAATTATTAATCGCCGACCGTTTGTTAGGTTTATCGTCTGGAGTATTATTTGCACGTCCATTACTTTATTAACATAGCAGATAATAATGATAATGATGATGATGATGATGACCCAGCAAATACTTTTACTTGCTCAATATGCTTATTAATTTCGTTAAATCAGTATTAGTGTGTCATAACGCCCTTCTAAACAGACAATGTCAACAGCGCTTCACTGGTTGAGTTCAATCTATTTACAAGATGCAGCTATTATTAATTTCGAAAATCAGCTAAATTACTCTTAACTGTCTCGAATGTTTCATTTAACACTGTGATAATTCGTATGGCTAATGTAGGATGACTTATCAATAAAGTTCTATAATTACAATCGTTTAATGTCGTTCATAATTCATTCTATATATATATATATATATATACAAGTCATTTACCAAACATCTCCACTTACAGTTGCTCTTTTATAAAACTGTATGGTAAACATATCGATTTATATTTTTTAAACCGCATTTTATGGACTAAACTCGTCCAGGGTTCATTTGATTATATGAATATTTATACATATGATTACTAATTTTTAAAAGGCCTAACAATATGTTTAATTTTTTTCTTTGTAGGATCGACCTAAAACTATTAATGTACTTCTTGCATGTAATTAAATTATTATTAAATTTTAAAATATAATAAAATAAATTTCAAAATTATTAATAATTAAACAATAATTAAAGAAATCCTCAAGTGCCTATAAGCTTTTTATTTAATAGCCACTATTAATTAGAACCAACAATAACGGTCAACAATTAAAGGTACGTTATACACTAAAGTCACTCATAATTGTCATATTAATTATCGTTACCGTTGTTATACACACTATCAATGAATTTGATGTACGTGATTACTAAATCGCCAATTTGTCGATAAGAACTCGAACTATGTGCAAAATGTATTAACCAAAGAGGTGTTGCTCAATTATACAAATACCAAGCAAATAGTTCTTACACCCCAGTTACAATTGAAGTGTCATAAATTTATTGTTTTCAGATTTTACTCTTAACGATAATATAAATTATTAAACCCATTAATAATAATACTAAAAACCGCAACAGTAAGTTACGAACATGTAAAATGAGATTTGCATAAAATTCTATGAACTCGATATTGATTCGATAAAACACATATATCCTAATAAAATGTAAGTAACATAATTTACTGTTGAACTTGAATGTTTAAACATAAAATGAGAGATCACGATTCAGTCAGATGACTTTTTAGCTTATAATTGCTCGCTTTGATACAATATCGTTTTTAATTAAGATGTAGTGATTAGAAACATTAAACAATGCAGGGAGATGAAGGGAAATGTGGGAGACAAAAAATACAATATTCTAATAAACGCGTAACGAGAAAAACAACTCTGCATGTCGTAAAACTGTTCGAGTGTGTAATATTCATGTGTAACCGTGAAAAATGTGCACCTTAATATGAGTGTATTATATTATTATCACACTTTTTCTTTTCATCGAATTTGCATGATTAAGAGCGATTTTTTTTTTTTGTCGTGACTTGAGTGAGTTCATGTCAATAACTAACAGACGCGTCATCCATCTTTCTTTTTTTTTTACTCATAAAAATAATTTTCTTATCATCTGCGCGTAGAGACTACCAAAACTGTATAAAGTTTTGAAGGATTTCATACGGAGAAAAAAAAAGTTTCCAGGTAAAAATATATCAATAAAAACTGTAAGTAAGTTACCTAGTGAAGTATAGGTAACTGTATTGTTTAAGTATGTCAGTTCTAATCAAAACGTACTAGGAAATAGAGTGTTACTTAAAGTTTTGTGATGTAATAACGGAAGTTTGAAGTTACACGATACTGTATGTTTATAACTTTTATTTGAAACGACCATACAGTGTGTTATCAACTAAGGCGTGTTGGAGAATATAGAAACGAATTCCATAGACTTAACTGGGTACTTTATCACGCTCGTTTAAACTATAACGCCTATAGATAGGTACACAAATATATGGCTCACTGTTATTTTTATTTGCGAAAACCGGTTCAAAAGCGGCTTTTCTCAATTACACTTTATTATTATTTACTATGTGCCTCACACTGGGTATTTAAATTGATTTTTTGTTAACGGTGAACCGAGGTCGGTATTTTTAAAAAATTACCGCTATGTTACAAGTATGAACGTCCTTTAAATTCCATTGTATTGTCGCGAGAAGGACTTTAATATGACTTATCATTTCGGTTGTGTTTTCCAGGGTCGCTTTTAGATAATCGGAAATGGTTGCGTCCGCTGACCGCCGAGAGAGCTTCGGCGTGGACAGCAACATATTCCAACGGACGAAACTAAAAAAAGAAAAGTCGTCAGATGTAGCTGTGTACACGATATCCGTTGGAGCCGGATACGATAACCAAGGATTCAAACAAGATGAACTTTCGGGTAACGGACTGTCCAAACCACCTCCAATCGGCGAAGATGACGGCAACGAATTGCCAAAAGGCAAATTCAAGATGTCACCCAAAGAAAAATGGCGGATCCTGAAAAATGTATCCGTCATAAGCTTGGCATTTATGGTACAGTTTACCGCTTTCCAGGGTACGGCTAACCTGCAGAGCTCAATCAACGCTCGCGAAGGTCTAGGTACCGTTTCCTTATCAGCCATTTATGCAGCCCTCGTTGTCAGCTGCATATTCGTACCAACGTTCCTCATCAAGCGACTAACCGTCAAATGGACGCTGTGTTTGTCGCTTCTGTGCTACGCTCCGTATATCGGGGCCCAGTTCTACCCGAGGTTTTACACGCTCGTACCAGCCGGTGTCCTGGTAGGTCTTGGCGCGGCACCTATGTGGGCAGCCAAAGCAACGTATCTGACCCAGACCGGAGCGGTTTACGCCAAGCTAACCGACCAACAAGTCGACGGTATCGTCGTCAGATTTTTCGGCTTCTTCTTCCTCGCCTGGCAAACGGCAGAGCTTTGGGGGAATTTGATCTCTTCTCTAGGTAATTATCGTATAATTTTTATTCTACACAAACCCGATCAATAACAATAGGAATTACCATCCTTATAATCTATGTCACTAGTCACATCATTAATGGTGAATTACCCGTGAGATTACGTGAAATCTATATGGCTTTTATTTTACACCCCAGTAATTTTCCGTCCTAGTTAGATTTTTGCTTAATGACCATCGATTACCGCAGTACTCGATATTTATCTCGACGACCTTATGCAGCAATAGTAGTCAATCATTTATCATATCGACCAAAAAATAAACATAATAAAATTCTAATTGAAATATTTTTCTCGAAAAATACAGAAAAGGTTAGGAGATGAATGATTTGCAGAAAAAAAATATTATGGTCAGTGATATCAAATTATGGGTTAATACAACTTCACCCCTTTAATAAATGTCAAGGATAAATATGATTACTACTTGTGTTCCCCCACTTTATAGAAACAAAATATTTTGTTAACATTCGTGTATGTATGTCGAAATCATTAAGCGCGTTTAATTAACTCGCAAAGTAGTATTTGACCCTATACACTGCAGTTTACCCAGAAATAATTTTCTGAGACTTTAGTCGGTCATTAAACGATATCAAAATAATTCATTATTATCATTTATTTTCACCCACACCAAAAGTTAATATTGTAAAAGAAGCGTTCCTATTCGAATAACACCAATTATTCAAGATAATAGACCTAGAGCATTCACTTACTACGTATCGGTTTAAGTAAATCTGCAACGTGTCGCCAGGAAAAATAACAATTTTAAACTTTACAGTAAAAAAAAAATGTAAGATTTGAAAACTTTTAACACGTTTCGGAAGACTTTTACGACTCTAGTTCGCAATAAATATGAGTATAATTATTTATGAGTAACGGGACTTTTTGTTTTGCACAGTATTGTCTAGTGGAGCGCACGGAGGTGGCGGTGAAGACAACAGCACGTCACTATCGGAAGACGAACTTCGTTTGTGCGGTTCCAATTTCTGTGTGATGGGCAACCAGGCCATCGACAACTTGGAGCGTCCACCCGACTCGGAAATATTTGAGATCAGCACTATATACTTGACCTGTATAGTAATGGCCACTATAATCATAGCCGTGTTTTTAGATCCGTTGTCCAGGTAAATAATAAAACGATTATTTTAGTTTTTTGTTCAGCTCTGCAAGAGCATCGCTGCGCGCATATTTATGAGATTCCTACACGTCTGGCGCATACGGAATTCGTTGTCCGAACGATGATTGAGTATGCACAATAAAACGACTAATGTACACATGTAACATCTTACACAGAAGGAGCGCAGTTCTCCCCATTGTCTATACCGTTTTGTAAATGCACAATGTCATACATCAATTACGCGTTTTTCGTATTTTTATATCGAAACCCAAAAATAATCATCGTAATACTTTTTCCAGGGTTTTATCTTTAATCCTGATAAAAGCGTCGTTAACCCTTTTTATCAATAAAATATTAGCGGTAGTGTTGTAATCCCTTTAGAATAACATTTGAACCAAGTGGTAAACTAAGAAAATTAAAAATTAAGGTTATTCGATCGTATAAAAGATTTGGTTAGTACCCTCTGGAATGAAATAGACAGCTTACCGTCGTATACAAGTGTAAGCAACAGAACATTCGAATAAAATAACTGTATGAATTATTCGGCCAAACGAGTATTGGGCGGATTCTGTGATCATGACCTTGTACGATGCACTCCCGAGAGACCGTTATGAATAATTATTGGAGAATAAAAAAAAATTTGCGTTACTTCAATCTCTTCAAAAAATGATTTCACAGTAAACACAATGTATGTCCAACGAAATTAATTATTACGTGCAGAACCGGCTTGAAATTGTAATTATTTCACACACACACACACTTTATTACGTTTCTGTCTATTCGACGGCATAATAATTTAGGAAAATCGTCAGGCTGAGTTGTTAGTTATTTTTGTGAATTTTTTAGTAGTTTTTAACGTCACTTAAAATCCAATATTTACACGCTTTCAATAATTTCAAATACTTTTGGTAACCTTACACAGCGAAATTTTTCTTACTCGCCACCACTCGAATATTTTAACACGTTTATCATATTCTAAATATTACAGTAGAGAGAGCTATTAATTATCTTACGGAGTGGAAACCATCTCGAAGACTTTATGCCCTGTCTTTCTTTCTATCCAAAAAACAAGTCTCAATAGTTTACGTTCGATAAGTTCCGGTAATACCTACTGCTCATCGTCTCATACTTACTAGTCTACGGTGAATTTTACGGACTCCACCGGGTCCATAGATAATGAATAAATTATTTCACAGTGTGACAGTCACACGACTCTAGTGGTCATTTGTTATGTTTTGCTAATTCAAGACTGTTGCCCGTACGAGCAAAGTATGTTGTTCGACCTTGACAAGTCCACTGGATTATTCGACCCGATAGTTTAACCCATTAACGTCCATGGTGCCCGCGACATGTGCGCTTACCGTTATCGACCAACAACCTTGCGTACAATTTTACACATCCAGTGCATACTTTATTAACATTATCAAAACTCTGCAGCTTCACGTTGTTCAACGGTGATTTTCTGAGTTGTTATCATTCAACGACTATGACAACTAATGACTAAATTTACAACACCGATATTCTAACGCTCTACAAAATCCGAACAAGTGCACAAAATCAAACGCTAGCTGAGCTTCAGGTGATATGTTGTGCGGAAGTGTTGATTATTTATGCCGAGTCCGAGAGGCATAATATCTGCGCAGTATTCGTAACTCGTTGATACCCTCGTCTTTACAGTGTGTAAAGGTCATCCACCTTGACCAAACCCAATTTCGCCTTCGGATAAAACGGAAAACACCATAGGATAATCAAGACATCATAAATCGACAACTCCGAGTTTTTTTGCCAGTCGGTCGTTTAAACGCTTCCTAATTTCGATGTGACCTTATCACATGTCGCCCCAAGGACCGATCCGGTTAAGTAAACATAAAAGTTTTTTTTGCGCGAATTATAAATACCGGTAGACAGTCGCTGAATTACTATTAGTATGATATATTCCGATAAAAAATACCTCAAGACGAAGAATTTCGCATTGAGAGAAACGCATCGAATCAATTAAATGGACATTCAAATTTCAATAAGATAACAACAAACATGTTAATATACTGCCGAATCACACAGTCAATAGCACATTATTTCATTTCGATACCTCATGGCGGTTTGATTTAAATAATTCCGTACGGACTAAATTACATTGAAGTACTATTACCGACCAACTTAAAACTTAATTGCAAGCAAAAAAATATATCAATAATTGCTCATTGGTAGTTCTACACGTTATATATGTAGTGGTTGTTTTTTTTTTTTGCAAACGGCCGCCATAAGGTCTAAATTGTTTTAATTACTTGCCCCGAGATACACTTATCTACTCGACACTCGCGTACACCTTGTTGGTACCATCTTTTCAAGGCGTTTAAAGTGTAGAGTGAAGGTAAGAGCTCTATATTTAATATTTAGTTAAACGTTCAATAAAAATCTATCGCATGTTTACATTAAATAACTTATGGGTTTGCTCTCGAGGCATAAAAAGTGACTACGAATGAATACTTGAATTTTTGACGAGTTAAGTCAAGGACAACAAAACAATTTTAAATGAAATATTTTAGACCCATATTTAAATTGTATCTAACCAGCCAGGTAAAATTATACATTGAACGAAAGAAACATCCATCATGGAACTAATCGTTTTTAAATTGAAACTCTCTGGTAAAAATAAAAATAAATAATAAAATTTAATCAATTCTTTTATTTAATTTAAATATTGCGAAATTCGTAAATATTTCCTGAGATAAAATCCCTAAAAAAATATCGAGAAGTCGTAGACACTCAAATATTATTATCATTATAGTTTAATGCATATCACTATGTGTTAATTTTTAGAGTGTAGTTAATAGAAAAAAAGTTATATAACGAACTTGGGTGTTCATTATATAAGTACAACATGAGTTATCTTTGTCGAGGTCTAGAAGGCGATTTTCCCGAGTATTGTGATATCAAAAGAAAAATGAAATACTTAACGTCGTCATAATATTTAATTATATTTAAGGATAATATTGTATAAGAAATGACAATGCAGTCACGGATCGCAAAAAGTTACATTTGCACTTTCCCAGTTTGGACAGTACTCGTGTAACTGTAATGTTAGCGAGTTTTGTAAATAATTAATTTTTTTTTTTCTGCGCATAATGAGATTTTAATCTAGTCTCCGTTTTAAACATATGTCATTGTTCAGATGATTTTTATTCGAGTACGAGAGATCAAGAAAGAACAAAATCGCTCAATCCCAGAGAAAGTTTAAATGAAGATCGCGTAATACATTTGAGCCGCGTACATTGTGTCGTTCTATACCATTACCTCCCCGAGGGAGTTCATGCTGATTATTATTGGAAATTTTACTGCCACGTTTTCCTCTGAAAAGTCTTTAAACATATCTCGTAAAAAATATCACTTGTTCGAGTTGGCGTTATCTACTGACTTAGGTAGATTAGTAATGTCTGAATATTAATTGAATTTTCGTTAAACACCTGAACTTTAACGGATGTATATTTTATTCTATTTAAATGAAAAAAAAAAACCGTGACTGTTGAATAAATAAACCAAATTCTTACACCTACTGATAGCCCATCCAAAAGAAATCCAATCCAACTGCGAAGTTCAAAAGTATCAAAAATATTTTCTGCTTAAAAACAATATCAAGATTTTTTTTTAAACACAAGACGACGGATTTTTTTCTTAAGTATTAAGCAGACGATAATTTTATGTCATACTATCTTTCAATAGAAAGATTTAGTCACATTTTAATAGCGGAATTCAAGTTGTCATTTTTTGTAATTTCGTATTTATTGCAAAACCGTATCAAGTGTATACATACGTTATGACAATGACGAACATTTAAAAAACATTCAGGGTCTTCTTATTCGATATTGTTCATGTGATTTCAGACTTCTTACGTACTCGCGCACTGTTAAACATTTTACAAACAATACACTTACTATTTGTTTGGTATTGAGTAAGCAAGTTGGACGTGCAATAGAATTGTTACATATTACTTGTAGAAATATATATTAGAACGTTTTGTGTATCCATAACTATGACCAATTATTTTAACAATTCATATGCAAACCAAAAGGCATAATATATTTTAGAACTAATTGACAATTTCGAAATTCTTCCAATTTAATTGAAAATAAAAATAATTATTACTCACTAATTTCTAATAATTCGTCAACTCTGCTGTGCGTTTATAATTTCATGTATATATTAATATTATTTGCCTTTGCATAAAAAGATTAAGTTTGTTTTAGACTCGTGCTAATAAATGTTGGAATTTTTTTAAAAGCAGAGTTCACTCACGGGCGAGTTAATCGTTTTATATATTATAATAATAATATATAAAACAATAACGGTATAAAGCAAAACGTGTGCTGTTGAGACAAATAATTGTTTTTTTTTTAATAGAAGTTCTAAGTGTTTTACTTGTATTTTTATAGATATGGAGAGAAACAGAGGCGTGCCGATAGCCAAGAATTGTCCGGCATTCAACTGTTGTCTGCTACAGCTTATCAGCTAAAAAAACCATACCAACAACTTCTCATACCGATCACCATATGGATTGGAATGGAACAAGCGTTCATGGGAGCTGATTTCACACAGGTCAGTCATTGCATTCGTAATTATTTCCAATTGTGGTATTTATTTTTTCTACAGTGTTCGATCGCCAAACAGTTTATCGTTACTATTATTATTATTATTATTATTATTTTGTCCTGTCTTAATGAGAATACGAAATGCGTTTAACGTCAATCACATTAACTTTCTCGTCGTTACAATTTCCAGCGGATTTAGAAATTATGAGCTTTAATAACGTCCTTAAAATTTCTTCTATTTAAAAACATTAAAATTACTCAGTGCACAGTCTGTCAACCGTAATTTGCTCGAGTTTCCGTTTTCTAAATACAATAACGTGCTCACGATTATTATTAAGTTTCTCGAATAATACAGACACTTCCAGTCAAATCAATTAGTATCAAATAAAATTCTTGTACATACTTTAAAATGTATCATTTTCTAAGAGGTAGCCTACGGACGGAAAAATATTGGATTTGTTTTAACCGAAACGAGAAAGTCACTATCTACTTTTTTTTCCTGTAATAATGCGAATACGTTTTTACAAATAGGGTATATATTTTATTTTGCAGGCTTACGTATCATGCGCTTTGGGAATACCTTCAGTTGGATATGTAATGATCTGTTTTGGCGTAGTGAACGCCATTTGCTCGTTGTTGTTCGGCACCATCATGAAATACATCGGAAGGATACCGTTGATGTTGTTGGGTTTTGTTCTTCACTCGATACTTATATGGATACTCATAGTGTGGAGGCCGCACCCAAACAACCCCAAACTATTCTTCACCATATCTGGACTATGGGGAGTAGGCGATGCCGTTTGGCAGACACAAGTAAACGGTAAGTAAACAAAGTCACCTCTATTTATCTAATTTCGATGACTTTATACTGTGCATTGGTTTCAAGAATAGTCGCGATGCATTTATGTTTTATAATTGCTGTACAATAGAACAAATATCCGCTATGAGACACAAGTGAGCGCATCGCCGTTTGAGGGGAAAACCACTGACACGATAACTTTAAACAAAACCCTAATTACTGTGTACTATGATGGCTCTTCTTTCAATCGGATACGTGCAACGCATTTGATTAATTACGAAAACTCCGTCACCGATCGATTTATAAAAACAAACAAACTCAATACAATAAAGTCGACCTCCTCCAGTCAGCAGAGCAGCGAAACCGCGTACCAGCAATAGCGTAGCCTTCGACAAAAAACAATTGACATCACAAGTATCGTGGGCCGGTCGTTCATCGTTATCGAACCAGCCATTGAGAATCGATTTGAATACGTTATCACTCTAATGGGCTGACTCTACCGTGGGAATGATTTTGGGTTCGGGTCGAGTTTTAGAATGCCGGCCACGAGTATGGTATCGTCAGTTTATGCGTTAAAAAACCCGTGCCATTTTCGCGGAAATCGATTTTTTTTTCCACTATTCGTTTAAGGATACGTCACTAATAGAACCTATACTTTGTACAATACTTCCTGATACGCCTCCCGTATTCGTGTACGGTTATAATGACGAGTGACTCTTTTGCTAACAAAGTGATATGAATTTCCATTGCGAATACCCATTACCGTTTTGCCGTAGCCCTGCGACCGCCGACTCGACGACCAATTATTTTTGTATTGTAATTTGCATGAACAGAATTTTACCCATCAGAAGTGTACCGGCGACCTTGGGCAAAATTAATCACGAATGCCGGCTTTTTTCCGGTATTTTTCGCATTGTTGCGCGTTACAGTTTTTTAAGCCGCATGCGTGTGTGTATGGCGCAGATGCGAAAATTAACGACAAACAAATGACAGGGGGCCAGTTATTATTCATAACTGACCTCTGGGCGAATCTACGGTGACTGGTGCGGAAAGGTCGCTGCGCGTATCGGACGGAACAGCTGCTCAATTTGGTTAATAAATATTATTACCGCACTGCTCGAAAACCGGGCAAACGAGCGCAATTAAAGCGTACGGGGAAAAACAATCGGATTAATCAGTGCCCGCCCGACCTCTGCGGATAAATGTCGTTTTTTACATGGATACGCTGCACGTTATGTGCACTCATAAGTCATAGATCGGGCGGTATGAATGGGTTTTTTTGTTTCCGTTCGAAAAGAATTAGCCGAACGCGCGTATAAGACGTTGCCGGGACACAATGGGAAAACGATTTTCAAAGGATTCACACCGCTCGACTTCCCGCTGATCTCATTTGGTGCGACGCTACAAGACGAGTTAATTCCATTTGTGTTTTTCGATGAGTCGAGGTCGCGGTGACACGACGGCGCGTTAACCGCCTCGATCGAAACGAAAAATCATTTCAGCGCGCAAAACTTTCTCTCTCTCTCTCTCTCCTGCGGTAAACTTGTGATCGCACCAAAACGTTTAGCGTACGTGCGGTCACACGGTCTTGTCGTGATTGTCGAGCGCGTGCCACGTACATTGTGTACCGCGTGAAACGACGGCCGACGCCGTAAGAATGCGACCGTACGAGACGGCCAAGCAATGAAATGCTTGGCACTCGACACTCCAATTTACCATGTCGCTGTACGAATGGCGTTCTGATATTGTTCCTATTGGCCTGTTGCGAGACAACCGGTCGTGCCGTAAAACCGTTTCGGTGTACTTGAGCTTATCGACCCTTTTGTACGCGAAGGCGTCTTCACACCAAACGCTATCTCTGCCGTGCAATAGAAACCACTGCGGCGGAGAACCGCTCGTTTCCGGCGGTGAATATTAATTATCCGCAATTAATAATATCGCTTTGAAAAAATAATAGATAAAAAACCTATAATAAGCAAACGGTTTTACCATGTGATGTTTGCACACACGCAACACGGTGACAAGAAAAACGTCGCCCTTGAAAGAATACGTAATGACAATAATAATAAAAATATACCAGTGTTGAGGACACATCACAAAAATGTCAACTCTGTTGGGCACGCGATGATTTTTTTACCGTGTCCGAGTAGTTTCAATTATATTATGTGTGCCAATACGTTATTTTGCATTTCGGAATATAATTGTACACGTAAATCGTAAAAGTTTACCGCAGTGACCTATAAACTTTTGCTTGTTAACGACAAATGATGAAAACTCATTGAATCGTTCATTTGGTTTTCTAGTAACATTGCAATTAGTATATAATGTTACTCCAGTGTAACAAAACTTGTTTTTGTAAAAATAAACAATTTTCGCACTAGTTTTGCAAATGAACACTTGATATTTTCAACGTATTTATTTATACTTATTAAGTACAAAATTAACGTTTGCGAAACTAATTTTGCGACGTATATCACCTAGGGCTCCACAGTAAGTTTTCAATAAAAACAATGACGCAATTCATAATATTCATGTAATGCAACATGCGTGTTAGAGGTTATCGGTGTTTTTTAAGTACACCCTAGATAAGTACGTACTTAATCTACCCCTGCGGCCAGAGATCATAACGGAAACGCCATAGAGTTAGCGTGCGACCTGCTTAACATAATAACATGTGTGTTAATTAGTTTTTGGCTTATTGTAAAATTTGCGTGTCGTTATAAAATTCCACGTGAATATTACTAAAAAAAGACTTCTCCTTCAGTACTGACTTTCGCCTGTTCGCACCTATTGCGTTGTATCTCAATTTTTTTCTCTTTGTAGGTTATGAACAATTTGTACAAAGACAGCCGTTGACTATTATTTTATGTATTATACCTCATGAAAACAATCCGTGTAATTTCTATTGTTGGTCTTCGCGTTCAAATGTTTTAACGCCATAAAATGTCTTGACCTTTTTCGAAAAAAGAAACGATTATTTATAAAAATACGTCTCGTATTATTTATCATAAAGCTATGAAAGTGTCACAATCATAACGATTTTAAATTCACGGTGGAAAGCGTCATGATACATTTTCAATTAATTTGTTTTCAACATTCAAACCAACAAGATAATCAAATAAACATTTTTCTTTCCAACTATACAAATAAATTGCACGTGTCATTTTTTCATATATTTTATGTGACACTACTTTTCAACGAGATGTTGAAATTCGATAGTTACAAATTTGATTCAATACAAATGTTTGACTTCATTGCCCCTAGCCACATCATCATCACTGTCCAACGATTTTATAGGTCTCTAATACAAATATTTAATCACAAATTTATGCACAGTTCAATAGTTTCGCAAATAAACAAAATTTCAAAACTTTACTCCGACAAAATCTAACATAATAAAATAACAAAACCAAATTCCACTTTAAAGCAACTCCAAAACAAATATTACTCTTGACCTCGTGTAACATATCTTCACACTGAAATGAATCGTTAAATTATCCTTTTGTCTAAACATATTAAGCAATAAAGAATACATTTTTTTCAATTATAACCTTCGTTACGCTATTCTATTACTATCTAAAATCACCTAATAACTAATAAACACGTTACGGTATTTATTTTTCAAAAATTAACACTCATTTATCATTTTATTTGGGACTACTTTGCCTCGCAGAAATAAAATCAATCCAACTAAAATTTGTATGGCTTCTTTCTAAAGCGCAATCTCAAGGATTGGAAAAGTTAGTTTCATTAGCCGTAATTAATTACACTAAGATCAAATTAATGGTCAAATGAGTTCGTGTAAATATAAAAAAAATCATGACGTCCGCGTCACTTTTTTATTCGGTTACTTCAACGCAGATTCATTAATATCATATGTTGGAACGTACCCGGCACGCCCTGGACACAATAAGTAATAAAAATGTGAACATTGATCTTTTTTATATATGAATACAATTTAGCGAACACGCAGTAAATAATTTTTTACAAACTTGATGTATGGCGGCGGTTCGCACAATGAACGATATTATTGACAAACATTAAATTCCATAAACTAGGAAATTGTTTTATTTTTAAATTCGTTTTTTTAGCACGTACCCAAATATTTAAACATGTTATTCTGAAATTTTCGAATCTTGGATCCTTAGATTTAAAATATATTTTTAGAGATCGTCGGTATGTAACTGGAGTAGAGTATTTAGACATTTTTATAAATTGAACTCGATCATATAAGATTTTAATTTTTCAGAACACTTCTTCCGTTAGAAATTCCACACTGAAACTTAATACTATTTCACTATCGGCAACATAGTTTTTAGTCTGATCCTAAAATCTACTTGTACAGTTATTCAACGTAATTTAAGTATTCAATGAAAATCAATTCCCTTGTTCTGAGATTTTTCAATGGCTCCAGATCAACACCTTAACTAAACCGACAGTCAATATGGTTGAAGTCAAAATTGAAATGAAACCGTAATAAGTTAAGCAGATTTTCCCTATTGACGTATTCAATATATTTGTATCATTGTTTCGTAGACAATTTTCATAAACATGATAATAGACACAATTTTGTTAATTTTAATTTGTATTGTTAAGAAGTACAATTATTTCAAGAGATGACAAATCATTACTCTTTCGACAAGTTTTTGTCAAACGAAAAATTAGCATATACTCATTTTGATAGTTTTTGTGATCATGTCAAGTTGTCGGCGTTTTTAAACAATATTTGTATTGTATTGGGTATACAAAAAATATTAATTACAATATGGTTTATATTTCAATTAACATTGTGTATTGTATATGATAGGAAAAAATAGTTTCGAATAGATAATAAATCTCAAGCGGTCGATGATCGTCGTATGGGCTGCCGCCGTTGTTTTTAACCTTCAACGTGCGATTTTATTGCGAATTCTTTTCATAAGTGTAATTAAATGAGAGTGATCGATTAAAAAAATAAAAATCTAAAATTTAATCAACTAACTCGATGAAAACCATTAAAGTCTGTACATGACTTGGTCACTGAACTTGAAATTTATGCAAGAGATTTTTTTAATAATATACAATTTTAAATTGGTGTTCACCGTTATGAATCCATCGTGAATATATTCATACAATACATTATCTGTTTCCCTCGCTGAAAATTTTTCGATAAGCTGAACAAGCAATAATATCATAACGCAACTGCAACGAGTATACTGTTTTTTAGAGTTCAACAACTGATCAACTTGTCTTTCTCCCATTTTAAATGTCGTGTGCATTTTACTGAACGTTAAATCATTTCAAACTTGATATCATTTACCGAGCAATTTTCAACTAAATACTGGACAACAATTCATTAATATAAACCACGGGAACAACACATCTCACAAGATTCAAAAATACAATCTTCAATTAATTCCAAATACTCCGAGTCGAAGTAATAAAACCGCTATAAGATCCATCGATATACACCACTGAATACTTGATAGAAAATATTCAAACAAAATATTAATATCTTCTTATTACAAAAACCAATGTTTTTATGTCTATTGAGTCAGATTCGGTCGTTAATTTATACAAGTAATGTGCAGCAGCACAACGTACTGCAATTGATATTATAACAACGGAAACGATAACCATAGTTAATAATTGGCCAAAGATAATCGCGCTATAATGTTAGGTGGAAGCCGCAGAAAAAAATGTTGGGGACTGTACGGTGGTATTAAGTCACGTACAATGGACTATTAGGTCTGATGACTTGCCAAACGTGAGACCGGTGAAGGTACGTATATTTTTTACCAGCATCTCGTGTGATAGGTATAGAGTGCGCACATTATTTTGATCGCCACCAAAGCTATCGAGTACTGAGCAACATCCCACAGAGTTAAACTTCGACCTCCTCTTCTCCTTCGTTTGCATTGTCGTCACCCTGATGCTGAATACATGTACACGATCAACAACCTCTTCGCTAGCCTCATACACACACTTATAGTCTGAGTACTCGTTACAATACTATTATGTTTATACATTGTGCATATTGAGGTTATATTATTGTTCCTATTAGATTGCAAAATGTAACGATCAATATTAGCGAACACGGTTCCATTTCGATCACACAATAAAAACACTTGTGATTGAAGTCCAGAAATGAAGTGATCGTTTTTAGCTACACTAACTTGTTAATTCGTCAAGAACGAGTTTTGGTAAAAAGTAATAGTAATATAATGGAGATCGTTTATAGAAATGTTCATATTATCATAAGAGTTGAGCACCGACATAAAATTGGCCGGTCAACTAGAGACATTTTAAGTCGAACAAAAACGATATAAATTTTAAATATATATATTTTTAATTGGCTCAAACTCGTATTTTGAGTAATTTTCCAAACTCACTCGTGTGTTAAAAATTGAAATTAAAAAAATGAATTCTTAATAATATTTTAAACGATTACATTTCAATTTGAAATTTTCCATTTGATTTCTCCGAGAAAAAATAAATAGTTTTGTTTATTAAATTCTTATGTAAATAAGCGATTATGATTTATAGCCTTTTGTAAGAAAATAATTTTGAAGGTGCAAGTATAGTAACGACATAAAATGTTTTACTACACCGTCGTAAAATAAAATTCAAAATAGACAATTTGGCCATAATAGACCATTAAAAAGTATAATAAATTATTTATCACATACTAGGAGGGATTTGGCTTGTTTTTCTTTTAATATGTGTTTTCATTTCAATCAATGCTACGCGTATAAAGACAACAGACGGTAGTAAAAAAATGTAGATGGCCCCAACGCGAAAAACGAATAGCACACCCATTCGAAATTGCGTGTATTACTCGGTAGTAATTCGTATTAAGTGAGTGCTTGCCGGAAGTTCTAGTTCCCAGCAAATAAGTAACAACGCCAATATTACACGACCAAACCAAAAACGACAAATGACTATCGTGTACACAAATGATTCGCTATTCATATACGTCTCGTTAATTGAAACGACTCCGATGGTTCTCAACCGAGACGGCCTATTGGACATTCGTATGGAACTAATTTAAATGGTAATTGTTTTTAATTTTTCCATGCGAATTAATCGACCGACTTTATTCGATAAAACGTATCACCTTCGGAACGGAACTCTTTATTCGCGACCATCCCAACCTCGGACCCAAACAGCGTGTTCGATTCCGTTCACGGTCGTTGATTTGCTTTGCACGACAACCACGCGGACGGGTAAAAAGACATCCGATGACAGTATTTGTGATAGTTCGCCTCCTCGAACAAATGGCGTTGCGAAAATGCCCAAGTGCTTCCACAGTTTTTATCGCATGCGCTGGTAAATGTGCATAAATCATTGCACTACAATTGCTGACCTATCGACGCGGAGAATACAATACATTGCAACTTATGAGAATTAGATAAGTATTGGCCATTCATTCACAGCGCGCATAGTAAATACTTTCCAATCTAAAGTCTGCGCAAAAAGGACGCACGTATTGATGCGTGCGATATTTCACTATGAATAGACACGGTAATTCATATCAATGAATTATGGTCTCGACTAGATTTTTTTTAAGTGGGTATATGAATTAGCGAATAACTTACGAGTTACTTATACAACTCATTAATGCCGTCAATTGGCCAAACGTCTCGCGATAACATAATTTATGAGACGATTATTCTATATCCAAATGTAAAAATCTTACAGTGTCTAAATGGGCGCACCCATTGTAAACACAAAGTAGTGAACCCTCCATTTATTCTACTAGGACTTTATTTTCAAATGCTTTACTTTTAATAGGACATCAATTGATCATTAATATGAACATTATATTGAATTGTATTTCTTCTATCAAGTATCTAAAGAAAATTATTTAATCGTGTATTTTATGCATAAGGAAATAAATAATAATTACTAGAAGGCTATTGAAAGAGTAATAATTTTTATCTCTTAGAAGAAGTTTACAGATAACGCATTGTTTTATTACCTATAGCTTGTATTTTTATTTTAAAAATATTTTTTTTTATGGATTTTGGATAAAACCCGTTTGTATAACGGATTACTGAGCTGTTTAGCCGTGTCTACACAACACTTTTCAGACGGTTTTTAGGCAAAATCAATGAAATAACTATTAGGCTATAAATATCGCGTTGCTACCAGGGTTGTTAAAAAACACGTTTCTTAAAAAAAAAAACCTGTTCAAAACGTAAGTAAACAGTTTAAAATGTCCCATATGACCAATGTAAATGTTGAATTTTCGGTTTTTTTTTTTACACGCAACAGCCCTGATTGCTATTAACGTCTAATTATTCACTAATATGGTGTTTTTTACAGGTATCTACGGTACGCTGTTCAGACGGAACAAGGAGGCAGCATTCAGTAATTTCCGTCTGTGGGAATCTGTCGGTTTTGTGGTGGCGTACGCATACAGCACACACCTGTGCGCCAGAAAGAAGTTGTACGTTATGGGCGTCGTGCTGTTCGTTGGCTTCATGGGCTATATCATTGTGGAGATCAGGCACAGCATCAAAGCGAGACGGCTCAAGCGTTTAGCAGAAAATCCAAAGCTGGAACCGCTGCCCGACGACCCTGTCAACGAAACGGACGATGAGAAGGACGACATTGACGACGAAATCATCGTGACACATTTATAAACAATATGTTTTTTATCACGAAAAGCAAAGAAGGTAAATACAGAAACAAATTACGCGCATAATATAAATACAGCCGATTTGGTTTCTACGCGTATCATCACCTCCCATGTTGCTCACTGTAAACAACAAATTCAACTACCTAATTGCTGGAAATAAATATTAAATTAAATATAAAGAAAAACGAACAAATAAAAACATCAATAAACGTAAAACGTGTTATATTTCAAAAATAGTTGTATGTGATTTTAGTCACACAAAAATACGTCTTCCTAGAAAAATAAGTTACACGTCAACTACACTCACGTGTCTTGGAAAGTGTATAACTGCTGCGAAATCGTACAAATCACCCAATTCTTTGAATTCAAATAATGTGCAAATCCGTACAATTTTAGGGGTACAGTAATGATACTTGTCCGAGTCTTTAAATTATTCACAATTTTTTTCAAAACTTATCCTATTCTTCTGATCATATTTTAAACATTCATGACCTCGATACTGTACTACGAAAAAACGTAAAAATAAGCAAGTACTTAATCATTAACTTACCCAAAATAACTCCTGATATCTGTTGGAGTCCATTGACATTATTTTTACACTTATTATCACTGGCGTGTAAAAATAATAAAATCAAACAGTCGTTTATTACATAAAATTTATTAAAAACAAAATCTAATTGATGATGTCATTGAGCAAATACTTAATTTCCGTTTTTCAGGGGCGCCATTCCTAACAAGACACCAATAAAATTTTAAATATAATTAGATTTGTTTGTTTTTTGTAGATTATCGTGGTGGATGTGCGTTGAAATGCAATGGAGCAACGCTTTCAAGACATTGTGTTTTTGAATATTCAAGTTTAAAATACAATGTACTCAGGAGAACACACAAGCATTTCTCAACTGCTACGAACGTTATCATCACTTTGAAACATTCAAAATAAATACATGTACATACATATATATTTTTAGTTCACTTAAGTAGAACTTTGTGGAAATTAGTGTTATATAAAACATACACTTTTTACCAATATTCTTTAATTTATTTATTGCATTTTGTACATACTATTTATACTGCATCGTCTATTACTTTTGCAAACTATTTATGTATACTTACAATAACACATACACCTATATTATATACAAATTATTTCAATAAAAAAAACTTGTACATTACTTATTATGATAAATTTTAGAGATTAATGAGCCTCAACATTATTAATTATTTTATGTATTATCTTTACCACATAATTTTTGTAGTAAAAGTGATCTAGGTATAGAAATTACTAATTTATAATTATTACTAGCAACTAATTGCAGAAAAGTTTATATTTGTATCACAATTTAAGTAATATTATCTTAAAATATTTGTGAACCTTGATGATTAAGCATGATTTATGATAAATTGAGTTTTTAGTCAAAATACTGTTACTGTAACTACCAACTCATAAATTTTGTCAAACACATGCTCATACAACTGGTATTATTATATGCAGAATCATATAAAATACTTACGTTTAATTGAGCAGTGCGAACATAATATTTTGTAATTGTTGTTAATTTATGTTATTGTGTATATTACATTAAGTACTATATTATTTTATAATAGTTAACAATTCATATATTTATGTAGATTAATTACCTTTAGAAATAAGAAATAAATATAGGTATTGATTCTCATCAGCAACAACTGTGATGCGATTTATCCGTAACAAAAACGTGTATAATGATTAGGTTGTATAGAAATATATACATATTAACTTGTTCAGCAAAAATCAGTATTATTATTCATTTTTCTCAGCCATAAGATATTTATTATAAAATTAAAAGACAATCATAGGTGGAAACTAATTTTTTTTTTTTAGAATAATTTTCAATACAATAATTGCTAACTTCGCAACTCATTTGAATACGTATAAACGCTTATGATACAAGTTCATATTATATCCCGATGTTTAAGGCATTATGCATATACCAACATCAAATATAATTGAGTAAAAATATTATTCTCTAATATTGACATGACACTCATTTTCCCCTGCGACTACGCCAGCGATGGTAAATAAGTTGTGCTCACAGATAAATATTACAAATAGTTTTAATATACAAGAGGGTGTTCAGTAAAGTAAGGAAACAGGTTAATTGTTATAAACGATGAGAACAATAGAAACCTGTTAAATTACTTACTGAACATTCTATACATCTGTAAACGGCCCATAAGTACTATGGTAGAGGCTTGCAAATAATAAAATATGTAATACGAAAAAATTCTAATATTTATAAAAAGTATTCAAGTAATTAAAATAAAATTTTCAAAAAGTGTTTGAAGTAATAAAAAATTGTTCAAATACATAACAAATATACTATAAAACCGAAAGCAAAGGATTACACTCATTTCCCCTTTAATGAAGCTCTGTGCCAAACGGGACATGATAAGTTATTAAAATAATTTGAGTGCGTGTAATAAAAGACTATTATTCATTATTTTATACCGTTAACTTTATAATAATGTAGTTAAATATTAAAAAAAAAACTGATTTCAACAAAAAATTCATTCTCAAGTTCATTTTTATTTTTTTATACTCTTAAGATCGTTGACACAGATAAGGTGTCTTAGATACTAAGCAAAGCAGAAGATTAACTCGTCAAAAAGTTTAAACTAAGTTGGAAAGTTAGATCAAATAACTTGATACTTTTTTAAGCTAACTTTTAACTTAGTTCGTTACTATTTTAACTCGACAAACGTGTTAACTTAAAGTTAATTTAATATGGTAGTATCAAAACTACGTTAAATATGTAATTCACAATTTTTTTTTTTAATATCCTGAATCTTTATGATCTATTATATATCTTAGAGGTAACAAGTGATCAGTAAACATGCACATCACGGAGAAATAACGAAATATTCCTTATTATGTTTATTACGCTTAACCACGAATAAAGATACACTTTTTTATATCTTTAAACGTGTGCTTAACTCTGCCGAATTCTAAATAAAAAACACGTGCTCCCATCGCACACGATATGTTCAAATGCAGAATAGTGAAATATCCATCGTTATTAAAAATTGTAAAATATCGACTCTGTTATTGAAGTAAAATGTGTTGTGATTTAAGTTCATTGTTATTTATTTTATTCACTGTTAATACCAACTGTGAATTCATTATATATTTACAAAAGGACATTGGTGTAGAAAAGAACATATAATCGTAGTTTTTACTGTTAACTTTGGTGTTAATTAATTTTACAAATTAAAAATAACAAGAAAGAAAATGTCATGTGCAAGGGTAGTGAGCGGTTCGCGCCAAAAAAGGAATACAGGTCCCTCTGCTTATAAGTTGCCGCAATGTTTATATTCCTTTGGTAATAATTATCACAGAATGTCTTCTTCAATCATTGGAGAAGACGGGAAAATATCATAATTGATATTTTTTGAGAGTATAATAATAAAGGTACTTTTTAAATTTTATACAAATTTGAAACAAATATTTTAGTAACCTTTATCTTTCTGAAATAACTAACTAAACTAACTCCTATCGCCATATAAATGATTCATAGTTGACACATTTTTATTACTACACAATTCACTGATGTTCATGCATCTTTCTCTTGTGTATTTTTGGTAGCCTAGTAATGACTTGTGTCGGGCGGTGTTGTATGATCACGGCACGTAGACTTATAAATATTGAATCTTTATTTTATAAATAATGGTAATTTACAGAAAATACATTTTTTAATTATTTTTGTTTTTTTTTAACTTTAAAATACACTTTTTTAATTATTACAAGATATATATTTCTAATGAACATATATTTTTAAATAGCATACTCACAGTAAAATCTAATAAGTCGTAAGTATTAAATTTGAATTGAATTGATAAACTCTATTTGGTCATAATCTAAGTTGTAAAAAAATAATAGATAATGATTTATTTTTGTTCCGCAATTGATAATAAATATTCTATAATTATATTATTAAAAATTACTATATTTATTAGATAGCATGTTAAACGATTTTGGATAAAAATTTTATAATTTTTCTTGTTGCCATGAAATTTTTTTTTGTTCATTTTACAAATATTTAGATTTTGGAATAGAGACTATGATAAATATTTATAGAAAATTTTTAATTTGAAATTTAATTTTAGAACACTATACATAATTTTTTTTTAATTTAAATTACTATAATAACGAGCAGAATGTTCATGTAATATTATGCATAAGTATATATGTTTATGTTTCTTTTTTTTTGTACGTTTATTCATAAAATTCAACCATATTTCTAAAAATATTTGCATTATAATTTTAACAATAAATCATCACACAGTTCCGGTTGATTTCAATTTAAATAAACATACTTAATTAGTATAAATATTGTACTTACAAACAAACATACTAAAAAATATTGATGTAAACGAAACGGTTAAAAATTAAAAAGAAAAGAGGAATTATTTCTAATAACGTTATCGATAAATTAACAAAAACATGTGTTTTGAATATTTATTAATATCTATAAATAAAAATAATAATTACATAATAATATAACTAAAAAAATATGCTATTATGTTGTCCTTAATTTAATTTTTAAGTTATAAAAATCCGGTATATTAACAGCAGTTACACTACTAGGTAATCGTGTAATTACTAAATATAAAATAAATGTATAACAAAACTAAAACCATACAGGTTGATCACAATAAATAATTTAAAGAATATCGAAATATCTTTATAGAGTATCAATTATCTGTTTTAAATAAAATAATGTATATTTATAATCCAATAAGGTAAAGGAAAAGATATACAAGTTAAAGTAACAAAAATTACAAAATTGTACTTCAATAAATTATTAAATTGTAAAATTCGATTATTCTAGAGAATTTATAACATCAAAACAGACTAGTTATATCGCTAATAATGTAATTTTTAATATCAAAATGTATTATTTGAAAGTCGAAATTATTTTTTGAGTAAGCATTCCCAATAAAAAATATTTAATTAAACACCCCAGGAGGCTCTGATTGATGTTTCTAGATTATCAATAAAAAAAAAAATTATCACAGCGCACAATAGAAAAACGATTGTCTTAACAACTTTTCATTTAGCAATTTAAAACAAAAATCCGGTATAGAATGTTCATTATTTAAACGTCACATTATTTACAATAAAATTTTCATAACAAATACATAACGTGTACTTCAATAATTACATTTTGTGCGTTATATTAATACTAAAAAATACAAATTCGGTTATTTTTTAATAAATGGCTTTTGGTAGGTCAAGAAGGCTCAGACGATGTTAGTATAAATATATTAAGTAATCAATAAATAAATTAAAAATAGGTTGATATTTGGAGATGTCATTTCACCATTTTCAACAATTTGACTGACCAGATATAGAGATCACAGAATCATTGCAATATACTTAATATTACAAGCATTCATACTACACTATACATTGAGTAAACAACTGCATGAATTGTGTAGTAAAGAACAGTAAATTATTGTAGCCTTTTTCTTTTTTTTTTTTGTAAAATTTACTTTGAGAAATTACTACTCAAGAAATAAAAAATGTCTGCTTATCACCGTAATTGATATTAATCCGACGAAGTAATACGGCGAGATAGTGAGCTTTGCTCAATGCGACTTAAGATCTTATTAATGACTTTCAAGCGTACTTCAATACTTGTGTTTGCCAAAAGGTCCACCTGCATAAACAAAAAAAAACATATTTTAAAATTAATAAAACATCTCTAATTATAGTTGATATTTAAAAAATATTCACAATAATAGACACTAAAAAGTAATAATGTATTTCAGGTCTGATACCTTCGAAGAGTAACGAGACAGTAAAATCAAACAAGATTCTTTTAGGTAGTTCATAAAAAAATTTTGTTAAAAAAGAAGAATAATAAAATTCTACCTAGTTGAAAATTTTTATCTCTACTACTGTGACTCTCGATTTCTTTTCTTTTTGAAGAACTGTCAAAGTGTTCATAAAATGGGAAATAAAATTAGTTTTTATCAGACGATTTTTATTCTTGACAAATAAAATTTGAACGAATAATATCACGGATTTGTTAAATATCATGATAAATAATTACAAAACCTTTATAAATTCAATCAATCGAACAATCTTATGCATATTGCGTATTCAGATTTGGGTCTATGAAAGTCTGGCAAAATATATAGAAGCCTATTTCGAGCGCGAAACCGGCTTGTTAAGCAGTGCAAATACCGGGGGCACATGGTTAGCAAACACGCCACGGCAGTCGCATAGGCATTCTACGAAACCTAGAAGCGCAACGACCGCACACAGTCTGCGTTACTACGAGACTGGCGCACAATTAAAAAATCTCAGACCAGGGTACCAGCAGCGCTAGACAAACACATTAACAGTTTCAACGAAATCTACTGTGCGAGCCGTCCGTCGCATATACATTCCTAGTACTTCTGATTTCACGCTCTGTAAGTGAATGCGTAGTCATCGTAATGGTTGCGGTGACCATTCTGCAGCAGAGCAGAAAACTTAATAGGTCATGTATTCACGATATCATTTATTCGGTACATTAAAATGAAACCTTTGAAAATAGTAACAAAAGCGCAAATAAAGAACGATCAATTTCCCGATGAAAAATGTATGGACTATACTTTTTTTGAGAAAAGTAACAGAATATCTCTTAACCAGGCCATATTTTTTAAACATTTTTCATATTAACTTTTTGCATATCTTACTAGTTCCAACATAACGAAAGTATGTAGTAAATAAAAATATAATTTATGTATAAATATTTGGAATTTCGCATTACACACATTCGTTACATTATTTGTCGTAAAGTTAACACAAATAGGCTCTGTCGAAAACTTAGTTTTGCACTAAATAATTGTAGTCAGTGACGTATTTAGTGGTGAGTGGATCCGATAGTCTCGGGCGGCATTGGATTTTTACTTAGCAATGTTTCAGTTTTTTCAGTCGTGCATAAAATCTTATTCTGATAACCTTTTTTTTTTATTTTGCTCATCAATAATTTGGTTATTAGCGATGCCGAGGAAAATTTTTTGGTGAGCAAAAAAATGTTAGAGGAGCGGCAACGTATTAGACGTCAATTTATAGTAACCTAATTTATCACGATTCAGTAAATCTTGCGAAATATTATTGAAAATATACAAATTACGGTTCACGGGAAAAACGTTTTATATCGTTCAATAATTTTATGTACGAGCAATAAAATTGTTTCTCGATTGAATAATTAGACCACCGAATATAATCGTCTTTCGAACTTCAAACACAACACGTGCTAGTCAAGGTTAGAAGTACAAGCGCTGATATAATACACTGGCACTGTTCATTAATAATGCGACATGCCTAACCATCAGTGTGTTTACTATTACGGCATACTTACATAAGCGATAGATTATAATAAAATACACTAACGGTTGCACAATGAAACTATTAAATTTTTATTACACTATATCGAACTTCGAAACATTTTCTGTGTAAAAAGTATAAAGTGTAATCTCATTAAAAAACAAATTTTCAACTGAAATCTCACAAATTAACAGCCAACAATAACAATAATTACTACTACCTACATTGTGGTAACGACTATATTTTTACCTAGTTAACACTAACAAACAAAATCATATTTATGGAAGTTCAAGAGGTCAATTTATAACCTGTACTTTCAATAGCATTATTGACACTAGATCATTGTAATTAATCATTACATAAAACTAAACTTCACATTGTTTTTACATAAAAAGTTGTATTGGCCAATTAATATTGTTGAAATCGTGTATGATACTTACGTGAACATTGGCGCCCAGAGGTAACAATGACAATAACCACCAAGTCCAAGCAGGGCCATCGACCAGCTGCTCCCAATTAGACTCGACAGCAGGTGGAAATCCGACAGTTCTTAGAATTTCCGATTTGATTTCCTCTCGAAAACCGTTAAACCATTTAAGGCCACGTTGCCGTACATTATCGTGCATTTGTCTTACTTCTGTAATAGAAAGGATGTACATACATCAGTAATTACACATTACCGTAATCAAATTATATTCGAGTGCGTGGTCAAAAAAGCCACACTGACCTTTTAATTTATTCTCAGGTACTTCTTTGTCTTGTATAATTTGTACTTTGGCCATGTCGTAACCATCGTGTTCTTTTCTAACCAACACTTTAAATCTCCTAGTGCCAATAGTAGAGAGAAAAGAGCAACCGTTTCCCATTACTAACCTGTCTTTTATTTCTAGTACAGTACCGTACTCGGCAAATCTGAACAATGCAAATCAGACAAATATATTACTCTTGAGAATGTAAAAAAAAAAAAACAAATTTTTATTGAAGATTAAACGTTATTTTCACTTACTTCATTGGAGGGCGACAATGACTAATCATAGCAAATCTACGTGAACCCGACTCGATACACCGTCGTATCATAAGCCTGTAACGGGGCTCAAACACGTGCAACGGACAAGATACGGATGGGAAAGCGTTCGTGCAAACGAATACTGGCAAGTACGCGTTGTCCTGATCAATTTCCTTTTTCCAATTAGACATTCTCATCAGTCCATACATGAAGAACTTCAAATTTAATAACTCGTCTACAAATTCGGTATTATTCTTTTTGCTCAACGCCAAACTCTGTAAAGTTATATTTCAATTTAAACGAGTCAGAGTGTACCTAGGAAATTTTTATTGACTTTACCGGTGGTAACGCAGTCAAACACAGTGGGCAATGAAAGCTGTAATCAAAATTATGTTCTAAACAATCCATGCAATAGGTGTGTCCACATGGCGTTGTAACTGGATTTTTTAACATTCCACAACACAAGACACAGTTAAAATCGGATTCTTCCAATAGAGATTTGTTTACAAATAATTCACGACAATTTTTTACATTTAGTAAAGATTCTATTAGGAAAACACATAAATTACTTTCATTTAGAAATAGACTAGCAATGTATTTGAAGTTGAACACAGTTATTGAACTTACGTTTAAAGTTGGTTATTCCATCCATTATTCGTTGGATCAACGAGGTTATTGAATTTGTAACATCAAACTCCTTGGTATCAGAATTATTCTGTGAGTTTTTCTAAAAATATTTATGATTCATAAATCGATTTTATTTTAAGAATCCAATAAATGTAATTTTTGCCATATTATTCAATAAACATATTTCAATGTATGTAATTACTAAGAAGTACCCCCTGCTACCAAAACATATAATATATTATTTATGAAAATAATAAGATACCTTAAATAAGACATTTGGTAAGCTTTTGAATTGGTCAGATTCGACCATAAAGGTATTCAGGTACGTAAAATGAGTGATAAGATTCCAATTTTCCAAATTGGAAACATCCGTTTCTTTACTGTAAATCAGTAACAATCTTTGCAACACCTCAACTATATGTGGAATTACTTTTTGGACATTTTCGCCGAGTATGATACTTAAAGAGAATTCAAATAAAGCTTCTTGATAATTTTCTGTTGAATGCAAAACAATTCCACGCGTAAAATGCCCCTGAAATAAACATTTAAAATTTTCAAGGTTTTTTTTTTGAACATTTTTTAAATAGCTTATTTTGTTGATTTACATACCTTGCACCATTTTGGCCGCATTTGCACCACTCGATTAGCATCTAAAAGAGCGTCTCCTTTGAATCCGAGTTTCAATTGTGTTCTAGATCTAATGTTTAGCAGATCATAGTTCTCGCCTCCTAAAAATAATGTCAAAATTAGTTTTGAAGACTATGTATCCTTTATAATCTAGATTATTATAGATAGAAATTTAGAAAATAATTCTGTATATTGTGTTTAACATTCTTTAACATTTGTATAAGCAGTGACAGATTGGGAAAAAAGTCCTGCTTATTGACCAGTAGACAAACTTTAGCCATCAATTAAAATATTTTAAGTAATTAATTTTTTTAATTTTTGATGAGTTCAATTTTAAATTGAGAAGGGAACTTATTATTCCCTCGACCTTCTGCCAACATTTATGGCACACGCACACACACAAATATATTTATAAATATATTGTTATAGTAATGAGGAGCCGCATAGTTTTCCCAGGCCAAATTCGACATCCAGTCCGTCGCCGAGTATAATAAAAATATACGAATATTCTAGGTAATATTCATAGTCAATAATCTCATCAATTTTTAATATAGTTTACAAAAAAATTCAATTAAAGGTATCAACTCTATTTGATTAATTATAATAAAAATAAATTTTCAAGCTTAATTTAAAACTACCATAAAATGTTCAAATACTTAATTCTAAATTCAATTCGCACAATATTCAACTAGTTGTTCAATACACGTGATATTGCAAAAACTCTTATTTTTTAACGATTTTTTAGAAAAATTATCATCTTAAAAGTAGATTATCAATTATTAAATTTTACAGTTAAAAATATTGACCAAAAATATAATAAGTTTATTTGTATGTTTAAGTTAAGTTTATATACTGTTATTTAAAAAATTACAATTAAAAGTCAATTTTTATTTACTGGTTTTAATTAAGTAAAAACATGAAGTGTAAAAACAAAACAGTCTATTTCACACCTATAAACTATTGAAAAAATAACTAATAGCGCAATTTTAAAAATTGAATTAATGGTGTATATTATGTTTTTTTAAATCCAGGTAAACGAAGTAAAAAACCATTATTAATTATGAAGTAAATACATCTTGTATTTAGATGCATATATTTTTTTATAAAAAACTAAAATCAAAAATAATTAATTTTAAATTAATGATTTGTTTACACTTGTACGTAATATGTAGGCCAATTATTAATGAACTTATAAAATATTCAATTTGGTATAAATAAAAAATTGTTTGTTGCTTTAAAATACCAAGTATAAGTTTTATGATCTTATATTTAAAAAACTTTTCCATTATTCATATTTAGTTATATCTTCGATAGAACAATTTTAAATTAAATAAGAATCATCTGATCAGTGGTACTAACTATACTAACAACGGTAATTAACTACTTATGTTAGAACAATCGAATTTCAATTAATTAATTTATAAATTTTGATATCCATCAACGAATAAATATTTAATAACATTGTTTAATTAATTATTTTTTATTAATAGGTTTATTAAAAATAAATTAATTATAACTTGTAATAGTAGCTATATTTCAATAATTATCGATTAATTAAACTTAAATAATATATATATATATATAGTTCTACTTTATTATAAAGTAACACATAATAATAGGAGATAACTTTTTTTAATCAAAATTGAACTTGATACAATTATATTTAACACAATCATTTTGCTACAAGTGCAAGTGATTACATTATTGAGTTATACTAGTACTGACAGTAGGACCTCTTTGGTTTTTATCTAAGATTTTACATAATAAGAGTAATATTGGTACCAAGTTTGTCAATGACGCAATTACGCGGCTATAGTCCTATAACGACGCCCTCTAGTGGGTTACGCTAACCCGTATTATCCAACAAACCTTGTTATGTTTTTTTTTTTTTTAATAGTATTACTTAAACTTATGTAACTGTGGTGTTTGTGTACTTACAGCTTATGTAAAAAAAAAAAAAAAAATTAACTGAATTATAACATCCAAGCCCCCGCACTCCCATTATAATATTCCACGCGGCTACAATAGTATCACACACAATATTGCAAATTAACATTAGAGTTGTACAAGCCATAGTACTTTGTCCAATGGCGTTTGGCGATTGTTATACAAAAAAAATTCATCACAAGTCCAACACACCCGTTATACGCGACAATAAACTATTATAATAATAATATAATTGTTATTCGATCTGTTTACACAAGGCACTGTATTAATTACAGGAAACTTTTACTAGATATTGGTAGATTTTTTAATGCGATAAGTTTTTTGCTATGACAAATGAAAATATTATGCAACAACAGTTAGATTATCACTCGGCCTTTACATAAACAACACGTAAACCATTTTAATGTCGTTTCAGAATTACAGTTTAAAATATTGGCTCATTAGCGACTTTAATATCTTTAATTGTTATAAAGGAAATGTCTACATAAGTAGATAAACGTATTATATTCATTAGTACACGAGTGTGAAATAGTGATGAGGAAAATGGTTCTATGGTATAAATACCGTTCGACTTAATGACCTTAATATTATCTTAATATTCTTTGAAAATGATTAAGAAATGAGATGCCTCAAACAAAACCATGCTAAAAACGAAGTAAATATAAACTGAAAAACGATTAATTGTCGGTAAATTTTTACTCGAGGGCACACGTATAGGAAATAAATAAATATCCTTCGAAAAAAAACTTATTTTGTCGACCTTACTTAAATTAAGTTTTTGAAAGTATACAGTCTTCAATCAACTGATGAAATTTAAAATATTTTTATAAATTAGAATTCAGTTCATTAGGCGTTTGTGATTTTTTTTCCCGCTTGTGGTTTGAAAGTATGTAGAGGACATTGACATTGAGCAAAACGCGGGCATTCATAAAAACGACAACACATACAAATAAAACGACACGCGGATAAATTCGATAACTGCAATGCTTTGGAGATTATTAGGTGAAAGCGATGGTCGGTGCAACATAGTTAAACGACCTGGATGCTGCTAAAAATATGATGTAGAAATACGAGTGAAAAATTCACGCTTTCGACTAACATTGACCCAAATTAAATTTCATGTAGATTTTCAATAGTGCGATTATCAATCTGTATACACACGTATGCCTACCTCGAGAACACGCTTTTTTAACAATCCCTCTTAAAAAACGTGTAGAATAAATACGTTAAAATGTTTAGATTTGGGTTCAACTAACCTACGAAGTCATTAACACTTCCTAATAGTTGATAAAAGTTTTGAAAACAAATGTGCCGTAGTGGATGAAAAAAATTCGACGATTTACGAAGAGAATATTTTTTTAGTGACCGTTAAAAGATAAATTTTGATTCTACAAACATTTACAAGTGTGTGTGGTGGTGCGAGCGATTTAAAATACCAAAAGACGGCCTACGGTAGTAATTGAAGAGTTCCAACAAGGTCGTTCAAGTTAACACGATAATGTGGTCGCTGGTCGTGATAAATTACAAACGTACAAACATATTGTGTTGCCTTTTTTATTTTTGGTAGCCACAAAAAAATATTTATACAGTAATAAAAGTGGAACAATAATGAATTTCAATGGATCATCGCAATAAAATAATACCGAGCAGTCGTCTGATGATAACAATATAAACGTGTTACATAACAACTATGGATTGCTTATTCACAGACTTGAACGAAAATCAGTTATTGTGAATTTTCGTGTGTGTCCCCCTCTCATCACCATATTAATGTATATCGCGTAAGCTATCGCAATAGAACTTCCCCTTGAAGGACTCGATCATTTATTACTTATTTTACAACAATTTGTCTTGTCTCACAGCATAATATTCCGTTCAATCAAAATAGTTTTCACAATCAATCGCAGCCGAAACGATTTCGACGTCATAGAAATTACATAACAAGTCTATTAACCAGCGCCGACTAATTCTGCCGCCCGTATATTATTTGAATCAAAGGTCTGCTAAAAAAATTGTTTTGTAGCTCATTTACATCGAAATGACGCCCCTTAAGTTCGGATGTCAATTAAAACTGATATTTCATTTTCAACACATACATTTTTTCTTAAAAAAAATTACATAGTTATTACTCATAAATAAAAATTATTTAATTACATGCTTTTGCAAAAAAAAAAAATAAAAATTATTATTACTAAACTTTCCGAGATCGTTTTGTATATTATTATTATTATTTTAATATTCTTTTTACGGTATTAATTGTTAATTTGCACATGTAAAATATGAACTAAATTGCGATGATAATCATTCATACATTACTGCAGTAACCGGGTGAGCGTAGTTTGCGAGGCACACGAGCCCTGAACCTGCATACATTTGGAGGGGCTAATTATTTTTTAAATTATAGCGAGGGGGAAGGTTGGGAATACTATCTGCACACGGGCCCCAGCTATGTGGTTGCGGCATAGCTCACTTGTTCAACATATAATTACGTAAAACGTTTTTTTAATCCGTACACAATTATTCAGATTACAAATTACTTAATAGTAGTTTTATTTTTCCCGTGAACAAATTCATTTTAAGTTAATAAATTATTAGTATGAAACATTAATACTTATACATACTAAGATTAATATCCATAAAATTTTGATTAGTAGCCAATTAGGCTTGAGAATATTTTTATGTCTTATATTGAAAATCTCAATTGCAATTGGCAAATTAAATTAATAACTTCACATTTATACACACTAACACTGGTTAAAAAATAATCAAAAACTATATTCGAATTAAAAGTTACACCTTGACTAAAGTATTTTAATTTTCAGGAAACAGTAAAAAAATCATTGAAAATATTTATATTGAACTGTCCTAAATTTAATTGATTTTAAATCTAAACTAACTCAATAAAAAAAAATCAGAGTTAATTGTAAAGTTAAATAGAGAATCAAAACGAATTCTTACAGGGTATTATTTTTTCCCTTAAGTACTCTATAAGGTTAAGATTTTATCAATATTTCATTAAAATTGTGCAATTATTTAGTAATAATTAAATGTATATTTTCCTTGCTAAAGAAATATTAATATAATTACTAAGGAAACTCCTTCAATAATATATAATATATATATATACATATAGCTTAGGTAATTGATTTAATAAAATTAAGTTACCTTAGCTTCATCATATTAAATAAAACAAAATGTTGATGTACAATGGATTAAATGAAATTATTTGAAAAACAGATAAAATTTCTTTATTATCACATACTTTCTGATTTAAACAAAATATGTCATGCGAAAAATATTCACGTGATAAGAATGTAAAATATTATATAATAAATATTATTAACAGTATCTGTTCATATCATCAACATAAATAGGCAAACCGAAAAATACACAATATTTACAAAACATTTTGGCACGAGTAATTATAAATATGAGAAACATATACCTGAAGTGATCATCTAAATCTTTCAGAGTTATCTAGGTTAGCCAAATCTTTTTTTAAACGTCTAAGGCGGTCAACACAAAATTTTTAATAACTTCCAACAACTAAAAACTATTTTTCTCGAAAATGTTCTTCTAGAATATTTATCAACATTTTAAATGTAACTCGTGTTTATTCAATGAAAACCATGATTACTATTACAAAACTTTATAAAACTAGAAACACGTGAAAATTAAATGAAAAATAACAATGAAACAACATTTAAATATAAATAAATTATTAACTAAATATTATTAGAACAACGTATATAATCAAACTTAAATTATTTATCATAAAAATAGTATATGACACATTAATATTGTGATTTATAGTTCAGAGATTCTACACTGGCGTGATTATATGTCAAAAATACAATTTTATTTTCGTTTGAAGGGGGGAGTAAAAAATTTTCTTATACATATATATTCTACTCAAGACAAAACCCTAATTACGCCACAGCATTTCTAAACTTATCTTTATTTCACGTGAATTTAAATTAATCGTAATGAAAAATTTACCTAGTATAAATAATGAAAATCATATAAAATATTGCCAATAAAATACAATTTTTTTTTTTTAATTAAATCCTAGAAAAAACTCCATAAAATTTATTATTCGATAACCTCCTGTAACCTTATATTATACAGATTCTACTCCTCTAATATTCGGCGATTTGAAATCCCCCAGTGATGCATAATTAATTTAATGGTTTTTTTTTTAATTGTGTCACAGAGTGTCATTATAAGAATTATTTAAAAAAAATCGAGGATTACATAGTATGCACCAAAAGCATGACCATTTGGAGTTGATCCAAGAAAAAAATAAAAATTCTTTAAAAACATGTTTTGGAAAATTATTGCAGACAGTTTTTACTAAATATAATTTTATCTAACATATCAAATCTTACATATAAATGATTCAAAATATTATATTTTCATACGTTATAAGGAGTTATCCAAAAATTCCCATACGTCAATATAATATTTTTAATATACTAGTTTATTTTACAAACAAGTAATGTAATTTTGACATAAAGTATAGACAATTCGTACACAAATATTATATTTTTAACATTATTTACCAACATTTTTCTTTAAAAAAATAATTGTCTTAAGAATTTTTGAAAAATGAAAACACCCACCACCATAAAGTAAAATATTAAATAGTCAATAATATTTACTTTGCAATATATCCCTGTGTGATATATGCTATTAAAATTGCCCCAACAGAACAATAACAAATAATATACATATATATGTTAACCCAAATATTGACTAAAACTATTATAACACTAGTAATTAGACTGTGAAAAGAGTTATTTCATCTGCTGATTATGACTTTATTATGCCATTAGATTTATTATTGAACAAGAAAAGAATCACCAATAAAACTACAATAATGCACAATTACACAATGACTTACTAGTTAAAATAACAGAATATTTTTTCAAAAGAATCAATTGAATAACTTAGATCATAAAATATTAAGTGCGTAACATATAAATAGATAACAATAGTTCAAAAAAACATCAATAAGAAAGATTTAAAATGTCCTATAGATTATCTATGTTATATTGAATGAAATATTCATATTATAAATAAATAATATATATTAACACAGACAAAATTATGAAATTATCAAAACCTATAACTGAACAGGTATTATTTAAATTATACAGCAAACTCTATTTTGCGTTGAATTTAAATAATGACCTTGCTACTTAATTAAAACCTATATAAAAAATCTTTTACATTCTTTTAATAATGAATAAATAAAAAAAGAAAATTAAAGACGAAAATGGATCGTATAAAATGTGTTGGACGCCAATAAATAGTACAGGTAATGTATACATAAATAAAACTAAAAGTAAAATGAAAAAAATGAGCTGTTGGTATTTTTTTATTTAAAAAAGTTGATCAGTTTTAATAACGAGTCCTAATAAGATTTGTTATAAAAACCAAATAAGATTTCCTTATTCGGTTAAAATTGCTGAAAAACTTGTCTTAAAGACTGCTATTATTGCAATAATTGTTTGAAGATTTGAGAATAAATATTAATATTAAGGTACAATTGCCAAACACGAAACTTAAAAAAAGCGATTGAACAAAACAGGTTGTATCTTGTATTACATAGATTAATTAAAATATTATAACTGTCAACTATTTGACAAAAAATCTCAAATTAAATAATATAAAAAATTCAAGGTAAAATAAAAATTTATTCTAATCTAAAATTCATAACCGTATAAATTAAAAGATTATTATGTAATCAATTTTTATTTGCGTAAATTTACTTGAAAAATAATTTAGAAAATAGTTAATTTTACAACTCACCTGTATAAAAAGACTTGTTGAATTTGAGCAATGCGGAGTGTAATTTTTCTTGACTATAAAGCACTTTTCCTTCGTCCAGTAGTTCAGCGGCCCTCAACTGATCGCACCATAATTTTTCGACAAACGATTTGACCAGTACGTTAACGTGCGGCTGAAACGCTGTCCTTTGACCGCACCTAATACACAACGGTTTACCAGGACCGGCCACGCACCGCCTACAAAACGTATGACCACAATGTAACGTGACTGGTTCACGAAGCACCATATCGCATACGCCGCAGGTAAATGGCCCGTTGATGATTTTTTTAGACTCTGGTGCACGCGATTCGTCACCATTATTGATTAAGAGCTGCTGTTTCCGGATAAGATCCACAAACGCGGCACTCACTTGCCATAGAAATTCGGCTGGCAACGAATCCAACTGAAAACACCGAACATATAACTCTAAAGATTCTGACACTTTCCCGCACTTGGCCAACAACTCGGCATACTTGACGTATGCGTCCAAGCTGCGGTGTGCCATAAAACCGTGTTGATGGCCAATGACACTACTTCCGATTTTGCAAACGGCGTCCGCGACTGCTGTCGGTTGTACAACACCATCGACGCCTCCACTTCCACCGCTCCCATACGTGCTGATATAGAGACCGGTAAAATTTTCGTTGGTTGCCACTTCGGCCATAAAATCATTCAATGGCTACAACGTTATAAACGATTGAGATCAACCTGCAAATAAAAATAATTAATTAAAGATGAAAAATAATTGGCGTTAAAAAACGCCAATTATTAAATTTTTAAATGAAATATAAAATGACAGACTAATCTACAATTTAAATATAAGAAAATATCTAAAAACTGTGTTATTTTATGAATCTTCTAATTTATTAGAAAGGTTTTTTCAAAACGTTTAACGTTTGGTCTAAATACATTTAATAAGAAACATTTGATACCATCATTATAATGTTTGGGTCTAGTTTTGTAAATAAATAACTTAAATTAAACAATTATGTTGATCTGTTGCGACGGCGTGCATGATCGTACCTTTGATAGTAGCAAAAACATTAACAAAGTGATGATGTAAATTTTATTGGATTATATTTCGGATATCAAACCGGATTGAAGATACGCCTCAGACAAAATAAATGATAAATTAAATTAAATATCCATAGTGAAGATCTGCCGATCTGTACTAAGAGACACGTGAGGATCGGCCGTCGTTACCGGTCAGATGTGTTTGAGTGTTCCCCTAGCACTTACGTATTCTCCCACTTACACCGAACAAAGTAATCACACGCCGTTTATATCACGTTACGTAACACTTGTACGACCAAATCCGATACTGCGAGACAAAACAATAATAATAATAACAATAATAGGGGAAGAAAATAAAAAAAATACATTTGCACGTTGCTTACAGTCAAAATTATACGTATTGTGTGTCAAAAATGGCTCAACTCATAAGATGTTACAACTGTGAGTAGAAAAGGACAGCAACAATGAGATAACTATTACAGCTGTTCATTTAGTCGTATGCTGAAATATAATTTAAGCAATAAATGCTAAAACAATATTACAGAATGGTCGACGTAATAACGACACCGATCGAATGCAAATCGCATCGTATATTAGGTCATATTATGTACTGCGGTTGTTACGACCATACTACATAATAAACAATATAAGGTCTAGTTTTCGTCATCATGCGAATTCAGCCGTATTTTGTTATATTATGATACAAAACGGGCATAACATTATTGTCAGTGACTTCGTGTCGTATTAGCTATGAAATCATTTCTACATTCAGACGTTGGAAATTATCTAATTAACAGCAGCTGACGCCGTGCGAGTAAACGTTGCAATGTATTATGGAAAAAATATACTTGAACAATATTGAAATATACTTTTTCATTATTTTGATATATTTAATGTATATCAATCATGAGTATAAAAATAATTTATTTAATTTGTATAGAATCCAGATCCAATAATAATTGGAATAAAAAATTATAAAACCTCTGTTATTTGTGCGAAATTTGTTTAAATAATATTAAAAATAATAAAATAACGCATAAATTTAATAGAATAATTATTTTAATGATGAATTATTTAAGGATCTACCTACTTGAAATGCCAAGTAGGTAAAACCGTCTGTTGAAGTAAACACGTAATGTATAAGAATTTAACTATTATATCGCAATATTAGTGTATATTACCAACAAAATACAATGATAATGAGTTTTTCAATTTTCAATGTGCATTGAATCAATTACCAAAGAAAAATAATTATAAAGTTGAAATTTCAACACAAAAGACTGAAATGTGTTATGTTCATCCAAATATTACATAACTTGTTTTTCACATACTAATATTTTAGTACGATAACTACATGTCAAAAATCATGGCAAATAATATAACACAGGTTTTCAAGTTGAAAATCGTGTGAAATAAATATTGTTATTAGTTGAAATATTTTTTACTGTCAATTAAATACCTAAGTAAGTCCACAAAATATCGCCTTAATTTATCCAAACTTAATGTACGTCAAACACGATTAAATAACAAAAAAATTGGTATTGTTTAAAAATATAAATTATGTAATAATTTGTATTATTTTTTTCATTTAATCTCAAGTAAATTGATAGTGAATAGGCATATAATTTCCCATTAATTCCCAATAAAAATAAAATAACTAATTGCAACTAAAAAAATTAAATCTTAAACATTATAGACTAAAAATAATAATATAAAGAAAAATATACAAAATATAGAGGCCAAAACGGTCAAAGAACAATAGATAGCAAATAATTGAACGATTTTTACAAATGGAACACGTTGTTATATAAAAAATATTTCTCCATTATAAACCAGCCACATTAAATTTTATATATTAATTAATCTTATCACTTCAATATTCTTCGGATCTTACTAGGAAAGACCAAATTCGTAATTATTTTGATTTTTGATTAAAACATTCTAAAATTAATAGATAAATAAATAATAAATCGTAATGGAAAATTAAATAAAAAATTAGTAGCTAGCCGCTAAATAAAATATATTCATAGATTTAATCAAATTCTTGTAGATACTAAAAAACATGCCGATTAAAATTTATTAATAATCTCTTTTTAGTTTTTTAACTTAGAAAACGTATGAAATCGCTAAAAAACTGGGCATGGTAACTCATAATTTAAAGGTGTTAAATACCCTCTGGTATCCCCAAACATGCATCTATGAATGCATCAGAATTTTTATTTTACTCAATACTTATGAAGTTAATATTGTGACGTAAAAATACATATTTTTAGAAAACCAGAGCTTTGATCAGACACCAAAACGATTTTTAAAAATATTCACAAGGTGAATATTGGAAATGATTTTATTAGAACGTATTTAATGTTAGTACTTATAAAAACTTGTATATATATATATATACATTGTAACAAAATTATATGATTTATATATGATAATGTTTGATTGTTAATTTTACTTCTTTCAAATGAATAATTTATATAAAAAAAATGATTACTGTGTTTATACCAATTATAATACCCCTGAAAAAATATCTATCTAAAAATAACCCTATAAAATATTACTAATTCAACCTAAATACATTTTTTGACTGACTAAAAAAAAATCGTTAGTAACAAGACTTGCACTGTCCCTTAAAATAACCTTGAATTACATTTATAATATAATTTCATGTAATTGTAGGATGTCTTTAAAAGATAATAAATTATACTTCAATCATGTAAGAAAATAATTAAAAAAAATATTTTATTTTATGTATTATATGAAATATACTGTTTAAATAAATTATTTTTAATAAACTATCAGTGACAAGTTTAAAAATTAATATCATTCGATACATGTACATATAAACCCAATCTAATCAAAATTTGTATGTTACCTTAATCCTAATTAAAAAAAATTGTGCCTACTGATTTTTTTAAACACATTTTTTATAAACCAAATTTGAAACTATTTTTTTTTAATATCATTCTATATTCTAAGTTAATAATTTACTTATTAAAATATTTATGGTTCAAAGGTATACTATCTCAATATAAATGAGATTTGTTTATGAGTTAATACGGATAAAATATCTATAGTACTAATGCTAATATTTTTAATTATCAAACCAAAATTACTAATTAACCGCGTCCCGTAATTATAAAGTATACTTTGTAAGTATAATACAAAATAAGTATATAAATGTTTTGATAATAATTTAGATCATATTTTTCTGTTTATTAAATTATAAATTTAAATTATAAAACCATTATGAAAATTTTAAATTGTTCACGGGTCAATTAAATTAACCTTGAAAATATTATAATTAAAAATAAATTTACAAGTCTAATAACTTGCAAGGCCCGACCTACTCCAAAAATTTTATTTAAAAAGAAAATGTCAGTTCTTGAGTATGAATACCTATTGTATATAATCGGGCTAGCTTAATATGCCAAAATTTATAATCAAAGATCATTTTTCGGACCTATGAATATATTTTATGTCCTAGACCGATGATTATATGGATTTGAGTCCTACTGTTATGAAGAAGCATAAAAAAAAGTTTTTTTTTACAACAGGTGATTACTATTAATGTACGGGTCAAAATTAATATCATAACATTATTAAAAAAAAAACTTGTTACACACTATTACATATCCAATTATATAAAATTTCTAGACTAATTTTAAAAACATCAAATTCTTTATAATAATTTAATCTAGTAAAACAACTATTTGATATTTTATTGCTTTGTGCATTTAAATAAATCCCGTCAACAAACTTAAGTAATTTACTACAAATGTAGTTAATTATTGGAAATGTAATTCACGAGATAATACTAGTAACATAAACCACCCAAGTTACTGAAAATAAATGTTACCCATTAATTAAAATTAACAAATATGAAATCATAAATTTATCTGGTCCTAATGTTTTATTTTTTTATTTTATTCACGATGTCAAACATGAAAATAAAGATTTTTAATAAATTTGAAAAATTATGAAGATAAATACAATTCTATGTAAACTCTATGTTTCAGAACAGTGAAACTCGTATTTTTATTGATGTAACCTGAAATTTTCTAAACCATCGCCGCTCGGTAAATGATTTCAAATTCAATGTTTGTAGCTGTGACCGGAAAAAAACTGTAATAGATTTAGCCCACGAGTATCACTTACACAAAAATAAGTAGGGTTTTACAAAATTCAGTTTACATGGAGTATATTTTGTACTTGAGACACTTAAATTATGAAGCTTAGCTCATATAATCATACCTTTAAATTGTAACAAATTTTATATTACGAAATAAAAAATAAAACGACTCTATATACACCTTAATATATTTAATTTTTCCTTTTTTTTGTAATTTTTTATTTTATTTTAATGTTATAGTAATTTGTGCACTAATAGTAACTTATCAGTTTCTGATTTTTTATAAAACTGATTTAAAACTCTGTTAAGACTGTTGAACTGATTATTTTGTAACAATTAAATTTTATTTATTGGACTCTGTACTCTCTGTACTCGAACTTCCGTCATATTTTTAGCTTAAGTATTATCCACACAACTTCAGCGATGACTTTTTGTACCGTTAATAATGTCAGTCATCAAAACCGGTCTATACAATTAAGATAAGTACATCGAAAAATAAAATAATTCTATTCTATAAACATTTTTAGTAAAATAAATTTAGTTGTGTAGTTATGTTTACTCGTTCAAGCTGACCTTGTCATTTTACAACTGGGGATTGATTCACGAATGACGTCAGTCCGCTAATTAAATAATTAATTTTATATAAAACTCGAGCCGACTATGCATACAGGGAAAATAATTCTTCAGCAATAATGGTTAAGAAGCATCAAACCGCTTGGAAACTGATCGTATTACAATGGGTATGTATATCACGTATTACTGAAGGGTTAGATGGGCAGACTTGCGCGATTAAACCACAGGTACAACACCTAGTAATACGAGGACAGGTAATTTTATAATGATTAATGACACTGT
This sequence comes from Daktulosphaira vitifoliae, assembly GCF_025091365.1. NCBI lineage: Eukaryota > Metazoa > Arthropoda > Insecta > Hemiptera > Phylloxeridae > Daktulosphaira > Daktulosphaira vitifoliae. The sequence continues at coordinate 15,581,890 of NW_026099575.1, read as the reverse complement.
TGCGGTGGCAAACATTATATAGGCGGCGTTACAGTGTGACTTGCGACGGACCAACACAATAAAACTCAATGATATAACTATTAGCCACATAGCATTCGAAATCCGACTGGCCGTGACGCAATAAATTATGAACATCGGACAAACTGAAGGTGGAAGTGGAATTGAAAACAATTTTGTTGAGCATTAGCTAAATATTTGTCAATTTCCGTCATAACGACAACCTTGAAACTTCTTATCAAAGGGTCATCGAAAAGGGGGTTTCGGTAAATAATGTGTTACATAATAGTACATGCGCACGGTAAAACGATTTTTATTACAAATATCACAAGTTATTACCATATAGTGTACTCACGAGAAAAACTTAATTTTTTAACAAACTAGACAACCAACAAGGTCACTCGTCAGAATCAATTTATATGAATTGCACAATATTTTCAAAGAAGCATTTTTGTATGATAAGCATAACATCTTCAGTGTTTGTTTAAAATGTATACATTACACTTACTATACATCTACTATAATATTAAAACGATACAAAATTGATGGTAATCTAGTTCAAACTCTATCAGTAGCGAATTTAAAGAGGGTTTGGACTCTTGAAACGCTGATATTTATTAATAATATAATATGTAAGGCAAAACTCTGCTACGTAGTCTAAGTACTTTTAATTTTCAAGACCGCTTCCAAAAAAATGTCAACACTACAATAAGATTTAAAAAAATTTAATTCAAACAGACCGATAGACTAAAAAAACAATGAAATGGTCTAGTGTAATTAAACGGTAACATGCCAGATAAATAACTGCATCGTTGAAATTTCTAACAGATATTTAGTTTTTCATATAAATTTTCGCTAAACATCTATGTCAATGGATTTTGATAAGCTCAACCGATGTCAGTTACAATATAAAACAAATGAAAAAATATGTTTTTTTACTTTGAAGGTTATACAAACAATAATAACTTCATATCAACTTTCAAAAATGATTCTTTTGAAATTAATATGCTGTATGGAGCAAAAAGGGGGTTAACTTTAATAATTCCTCTCATATTTGATGCAGCATAATATTTTTGTTATGTAACGGTCTACGTAATACATTTGCAATAAAAAGACCCTCGCGGAAAATACACAATTCACTATCGTTATCAAAATATCATCCTAATCAATGATATTATATACAAAATAGAAAAAGCATTCCCAATGAGGCCATTGAGTGTTATCTCAACATTTGCGATTAAATAGTTTTGTTTGATCATTTTGTAAAAGTATATAGTCAAAGTCTATAAGAGTCCGAAAAATTAAAGAAGCGAATTTTGAAATCATTATTTATCCTTCCTCGTGTATTAATGAGAACACATATGATTTTTGGCACTTATTGAGGAAGCTATGTCTCTCTACACACATTATAATTTTCGCCAATGCAAATCTAATGTATTTACAAAAATTGAGTAAGACAAAGCGAGAAAAAAACGGTAAAAAATATGCCAGAATAATTAAATTAATAATTTAATTGGTGGGCACATCGATAAGTGGCAGATTCATCGCTAAACCAGTTCAGACAAAAAACTTTGTTATATAAGAGCGTTTGGTCAACAGCTATTATGCATCGCCTGTTAGCAAACAATTACTAATATATCATTCTTATTATTATTGCGACAATGATTGATTCGTCAACGACAAAATTACTCATCCCATTGGGGGCAAATGCCAACCGACCTCACAGCAACACAAATGCGCATACATTAAAATTACTTCGCTACTAACTAAATATTATTATTTAGATATAATTATAAATTTTTTTTATTAAGAGTTATATCGTTTTTCAATAATAGTAATCTTGGAGTTAATTATTAAATCGTCACGCAATTGACAATAACGCCTCCTCAACTGTAACGTTTTAACGTTGCCGGTAATCTAATCAAAGTAAATCCAACGGTTGAAACTCAAAATTCAGTAAAATACTCACTGCGTTGTTTTTCATATTTCATAATTTAATTAGAGGTATTCCAAATCTGCTGTAGGCAAAATGATAATGATTTACGACACAAAAACATGGACGATTTTATTGAAAAATACATATTTTTAAATTGAAAACATTAAGAACTTTGTCAAATTATTGAAAAGAAAAATCAAAAACATTTATTTTGTAAAAGAAATTTATAAATTGGTGTTAAATTATATAATATTGCTTATCATTTGCACATTTACACACGATTAAATGAATCGTAAAAAGCGTGTACAGAACGAGCGTACAGCGAGATGGACTTACAACCGCCAACTGGTTTACGACTTGTGAAACGATTACGTTCCCGAGCGGGCAAATTTTGAAATTACTAGACCATTCAACCAAGTAGTGGAAATCTGACAGCCGAATAACACGCGTCACAGTAGCGCTCCTAGTGGTCAGTAGTATCAACAATCTAGAAATTATACTACAGACCAAACATATGTGAACGTTTTCATATGGTCTGTGATTGTACTACTCGATATCAATGACCAATCTCTGTATTTCAAATTATATTATTGTAATATGTGCTCAGTTTACAAATCGTTCATTCTTATCGCAATAAATTATTTTTAAAAATTAATCCAAGTAGAATTAATTATTAAAATTAACTTTTTAAAATATAAAAAGTTAATAAATTCTATTTATTTGTACTACTAATAAAAATATTAATTTATAGAAACATGTTAATATCATTTATTATTTACGCCATGTTTGAAAAACTTGAAAATAATATAAAAATGATTACACTTACTATTGTTGTAAATTTAATCATTTTAACTGTATGTTATTATTTTCAGTTATTAATAATTAATAACTAAAAGCAATGGCGTACATAAGAGGCAGGACAATAGCCACTCCCTTTTACTAATTATTACCACAGAGAATGCAAGACTTAGGTGCTAGTAAAAGTAGGAATAAGTAAAAAAATTGCCTTAGAAATTCCCTCCTTATTGAACAATCTACGCACGCTCATACTAAAAATATTAGTTTTTATATTGTTAATTTTAATTAGAGCAAAATTCACTGGCTTAAAAAATATATGTACTATTGAATTCTGTCAATATATTAACAAACTTTTTCTAATACGCTATTAGAAAAAATTCGGGAGATTTTAAATCCTTGAATTTTCTTCTTATAAAAAATATGCTTTGTATATAATATTACGGTCTAAAATGTATTTAGGAAGATTTCTATGTCGTTTTCTCTGGCGACGAATTAACTACTCATCCCGTAGTATGATCTAACTTTTTTTACCTAGAAACGTCCTCTTTGGAAAGTCTGTAATGGTTCATAAAGGGTCGTGGAACCAAAAAAATAAAAATAAAATTACTTGAGTGTTATAAATAAAAATCCTTTACTTAATATTAAATGTGTAAATATAATTATTTCATATACATAAGCAAAACTATAGACCAGGTAATTAAACCATGACCTGGTCTAAAATTTTGGACCTTTACAAGAAAATAAGCGTATAATATCGCATTCAATTACATCCCTCCATCTCTTTTTTGGCTTTCTCTACCTCTTCTTCCTTCAACATTCATTTCTATAACTATTCTTATATTTTCCGATTCCCCCTTCTTTCTCTAGATCATCCAAAAAAAAAAAAAAAAAAATTAAAAAAACCAAATGTTCAACCCAAAACTGTTTGCTATTGTAAAGGTCTAATTTTGCTTATGTTTATATACATACAAAAGTAAAATATATTCTATTAAACTTAAGTTAGTTTAATTTTAAGTAAGTTTAATATAAAAAATTTGGGCTCATTACATATAGTGTTATTTTTTCTTATAAAGACGAAACAAAATGAATAACGTTTGTGCTATAGTATTGCATACTTAAACCGCCTTAAAATTTTCTATATACTCAATTATTAGTTAAGATTAATACAATAAATAAAAAAAATTTATTTATATATAAAAAGTAAAATAAATTCTAAATGACAATTCTCATAACTTTTATATATACTTTCTTACATTTTTCATATATACTTTTTTTTCAATTTTTACAGATTTAGACTATATTCTAAACTAATTATTAATAATTCTTTTCTATTGCATATAATAATAACTTTTTATTTTAAATATTTTTAGATATTTCAAAATAGCCATTTTATAGATTAATGTTTAAGAAATGTATTGATACCAAAAATTGTTACTTTAATTCAGCCGTTAAAATACTAAAACTTTTTAAGTTTGTTAAAATTTGTATGCTTTTTCTATAATATCAAACATTATTTTACGTTCTGTAAAAAAAATGATCGAAGAAAACTCTATATTTTTGCTTAATACTAGTTGTAGTATGTAAATTTTTCTATGAGAATTATCAGCATTTAAATGAGTACCTGTAGTATAAAACACAAATAGTATTTTGAAGAGTTATCAAACGTTAACAAATTTTGCTGAAGAAATTAAATTTCTTCACAATATATTTATCAATAATTATTATTTGTTAATTATAATTATTTAACATATTATTCAACGATATTTTCACAGAGAAAAGGCATTAGGTACTATAATAAATAACTAGTATAAAAAAATGTGGTTCTTCAATTTTTTTTTTTATAACACTGTTTGATATTGTAGACAAATAATAAAATATACATATTTTAATAAACTTAAAAAATCTGCAGCAATTTAACGGTTGGGTTTAAAATAAGTCTTGAAATATCTTAAAATATCCAAAAATAAAATTGGAAATTAGGACCTTTTTTAAGAGCTTTTATTTCTAATAGTATTCCTATATTTAATTTGTTGTATAAATCGTATTATATTTAAAAAATTACTAAAACTTTAAATGTAGATGAAATAAATAAATTTTAAGTTGTTTAAATATCTGGATTCGTATTTACATTTTCTGTTCCTCTGTACTCAACCTTTACAGCAGCCCCAATTACTCATATGACTTACTGTAGACCATGTGATGTCTTTTACTATAAATAGAGATGGGTCACACAAGATATATCTCAACATTTATGAGCTAAAGTAACGGAAAATAAGTAAATAGAGATACGCATTTAAAGCTCAAATCCAACACCCTTCCAATGAAAAGAATTAAACTAAAAAAATGTACTAAGACAACCAGAATTTTTTTGGGGAGTTAAATTTCAAACAATTTTTATAATATTTTTTACTATAAAAGCTATTAAAATTCAAGAATCACATTAATTTTAAGGAAGGAATAAAATTAGAAAATATTTTATTTCCCTAAACAACTCGCCCATTTTTTTTTTCTGAAAATACTCTACTGAACAAATAAAAACTAATATCAAATGGCTAAAAGTGGCTATAACAGCCACTTTTTCATTAAACATTTATAGACCTTATTGATAACGTTTATAACTTTTGATAAAATTATCATATTGTTGAATTTTTTTTTAATGATTTTTGTTTTCCTACACCCAGAGAAAAACCTCGATCTATATAATAAATTCATTGTTCAATTTGATAAATATATCATTACTATTGAATCAATGATATATTTATCAATATGATATTTTTTTTTCTTGTCTTGAACAATAATTATTTATAAGAATAGTTATTTTGTTCGTATTAATAAAACATTATCATAAACCCTTGATAAAATTCCTCTTTCAATTTTGATTGAGGTTTTTCTTTGGGTGTAGACTACGTTTAAGCATATTTTTAATTATTCATCACTAATAAGAAAAAATAATTAAAAATTTCTAGTCTTAAATTTGTTATCGATCCAACAAAAATGTTTGTTAAAAAAGAGCTAAAAACTGGCTCTTTTAAAAATATAAAACTAAAAAAAATTATTATTATTTTTTTTTTTAACATTTATAACAAATAATAAAAATATTATTTTAAATTATATAAAAAAAAATAACAAAATGTTGATTGCATCAAAAGTTAAAAAAATTGTTAGTTAGATAAAATTAATAAAAATATTGGTATATTATTAAATTTAACATCGATATTTTATAAAATTCTAATTGGGTTATAATTTATTTGAACAAATGGAAAAAAATGAAATAGGCAGGTAAACATGTTTATAGGAAATTAATTAAAATAATATGTTATCGATTAGTATAATCAAGCAATAGTTGACTTTGACTGTTTTTTTATATTTAACACTTGAAACTACATTGTTTTAAAATGCGTTTGTAATTATGTAAGAAGCTTTATCCGGATTACGTAACTTCACTATTAAGCATTGTATTATTGGTTTATAATCGACGCACGTTAAGTTGTAATCGTTATAATATCCTTAATTACATTATTTTAAAATACTGTTATGATACATACACCACTCATTATCTTTAGACATAGAATCTAATGTATGTGATTTATGTGAATTTTGTATGCTATTCTTATAATAGTATACAACAATGCACCAATAAAACTTTATGTAAAGTTATGTAATAACTATAACAAATAATTTGTAATCATTTATACAATTGATTAATAAAGAGATTACAGTAAAGTTAATGACATATTTTGAACATGATAAGAACTTAAATTTCCTTTAATAGTCCAAAAAACACCAATAAACTCTCTCACTATTCATTTATTTTATTTATATGCAAGAAGCGATCAGCTACACAATATATAAAGACAAAAACGAATTTTATTTATTTTGAAATATTCACTGATTAATATTTCATTAAAAATATATAAGATTTAGAGTTTTATTTTGAATACAAAATAAAGTATTTTGAGTACATACATTATGTAGGAATATAAGAAAATCAAGTGATTATTTATAATTATTGAGTATTAAACTAAAATATTTATTTATAACATATTAATTGAATAAAGTAAATCAAATCCATTTATACAGAGTAAAATGACAGAGTTAGATCTTTGATATGTGACTATTGCAAGAACCAAGCTAGTGGTTCATGTACATATAGCCACTATAATATTCTGATTAGACATTTAAAGTGCCTCCACTAACCTGTCATAGATTACCGTCAGTACTCGTGGAGTTATTAATATTAAAAAAAGTAATAATTAATCACAATACTTTAGCATCGATGCGAAGCTGAGAAGGTATTAATTTTACCATGATGTGTTTATTTTTTTATTTTTTTATTTTTTTTTTTTTTTTTCTGTCACTACTTTTTCTCAGCTCTCACTGGACCGATTTCTTTTAACAATACGTCAAAAGATCACAAATTGTATCTAGTTGAAGACATTACCCTTAAAAATTTAAAAATTTTCCCTCGTTCCCCGCAAATGGGGGAAATATCCAAAAAAATTACAAATTTAAAAATCGACAAATTTTGTCATTTTTTTCACTTTTTTT